>NC_136067.1:156432483-156437483 GCF_964261635.1 Lissotriton helveticus | reverse complement strand
CAAGTGCCGCGTTAGAAAACAACATCGTGACGCCTCCCGTCCGCATGACGTTTCACGTTGTCGCGTGATACGTCATATGACGTGCTACGTTAGCGAACTGGTACGCGAAGCGAGTCGCAAAGCGCAGGTTTCTGGAAGCAAACCGGGAGGCCCTGCAAAGCGCTTAACGTAAACACAGCAAGTCATGTGACTTGGTAATAACACTTTTCATTGGTTCATTTCACTTTTGGTTTCCTAATGATGTAAGACTAGGTCATATAATCTAAAATGAACACTTTTGATTGGTTGAGAACTCTTGTTTTTCCCAAATGATGAAAATCCCTCCTTCTTTCCTCACTCTGACTTTCATCATTGTGAGAGAAAGACCCTTTGTGATCACTGAGCAATGGCTTCTTTAGTAGCTTCAGCTGGTGCTTCCCCACCACCTCCACCACATCCAAGGAAGAGTGGACCACCTGCTCAAGTTCTAATTCAACAAGAAGAAGAAGAAGAGGAACAGGAGGACGAGCACGAAGAGAGGCAGTTTTTGCCTGAGCAGCCCAGGACGTCTCACCGGAAAGAAAACTTCATTTGGCAATTTTTTAAAATTCCCAAAGGTCAGAAAAAAGTAAATGCAAGATACGTAACTTGCCTTATATGTCAAGATAGACTGTCCAGAGGGACCGACAAAAAATACAGTTTCGGAAACTACACAATGCATCGCCATATGACTAGGTGGCATCCTAACAACTACAGTGCTGCACAGTTTCGGAACGACCTAGATAATCTCCCTATTATGGCCAGAAGATCTGTTGTACCGGAAGTAACGGGACCAGAGGGCAGGGAGATGGTGCCAAATATACAAATGAGATTTGGTGATGTAAAACACATCTGCGCATTTTGCGATGGATTCATTTCCTACGGAGAAAAAAGCATCACTCTGATCAACAGAGCTATTGACTATCATATGCAAGTTTGTCCGAAACGCCCAAAATAATAAATACTTCTTTTTTTTGTTTTGTTGCTCCTGTTGAGCCCTTTACAATGAATCGTTTTCATTGCCCCCTCCAAGAAAAACCCAAAAAATATAAAACTGTTCCGAAAAATTCAAAAACAGTAAAAAAATGTTCAGAAAAATAAAAAAAAAAGTTCTTTTCAGAACTACCTCCCCGTTATTAAAAAATTGGTACAATATTTGGAATTGTGCCAACCTCTATTTCTCTTAGTTCGCTTCCTAGTTCGCTCGCTGGTACGCGAACCGGAAGCGAACCAAAAACAGTAAGTATAAGGGAAGGAAACAGACACTTATGTTAAAAGAAACACAGCTATAAGGGAGTAAACTAGAGATACCATTACCCGTAATCCACTGCTGATGATGTCACATATTACATCATTCATGACATGCTCAGTGACATCATCAGCAGAGGATTGCGGGTTTTTTGGCAACATGCCTTATCCACGGTTTAATAACGCTGCCTTTTGCTTTATATAAGTTTTCAAATTGTATGAAATATATACCAATAGGTCGTTATGAACCTTTAGGTAGTGCTTTTCTTCATGAGGTCTGGTCGCTTCCATACACATACAGATGTTTCAAAGATGATCAAGAAGTTTATCTGAATGGAGAGGAATGCACTGAGACGCCAGATCATTCACTAATGTGTAGGCACATACAGTTACACGGTTCATGCAACAAACACCGACCAAATATGGCTTGCGTGTTGCAAGGCACGCCAGTTCCTGCTATCATCCCCACGTTCAAGTTGTTGGAAAATGGTAGTTATTTGATGCTCAATAATGAAGATTGTTCTGAGTTAATTAAAAGTATTCCTTTTATCGTAACAGTAAGTGAACGGGTTATTTGCTGCAGAAATGTTCTATTTCCTCCCACACATGAACATAGGGAGTTTTCAATCTGGCCACAAATACCAACCTTGGGACACGTTTCAACGGCATGGCAAGAATAAGAGCTCTTTTGTCTCAGAGAGAGGTGGCC
Organism: Lissotriton helveticus; assembly: GCF_964261635.1. Lineage (NCBI taxonomy): Eukaryota > Metazoa > Chordata > Amphibia > Caudata > Salamandridae > Lissotriton > Lissotriton helveticus. The sequence goes on along the minus strand of NC_136067.1, from coordinate 156,435,508 downwards.
TTGAGTTCGGCCCGTGAAACTTTCGTACTTCACATAGCGAACACCCATACAGAGGTGCACACCCTTTTCAATTAAGATTTGCCTTTCAATTTCAGCAACATGTTTCCGACTATCTTTAACGCATCCTCCACAAAGTCCCTGGCACACTTTTTTAAAGTTGTTACCAGTGGTCTCGTGACTTCATTTGAGAAAATCTTTGGAGTCATCCCTGCTTCCTTTCATTGTATTTTCTGCACTCTGGTTCGTAGATTGGCATTTTTACTTGCATTACCAGCGGACGCTCTTGTGCTTTTTTACATTTTTAAATATGGATGTCCCTCCTATGCAACCTCCGACCCTGCAGCTGCTGACACTGTTCCGCAATCGCATGCTAGAATATTATGGCACAATGCCGTTGGCGATATTAAGCACGGCATATGGATTATCTTTTCGGTTCTCCTACTTCACCTGTGTCCAGCCTGTATTTCACTGCCTGACCTGTGATTTCGATTGGGCCATTGATTTGTGTCTCTGCGGACCGGTTTCTCCTGACGTCGACTTTAATCAGCTGATGACTCCTATCATTACTCACGAGTTGGTTTGTCCTGGCGAAAGGATTATGACTGTGGCATTGATGCATGGACTACTTGGTCCCTGGAATTTACTGGCGGCAGCACAGTCTTTCTTGGAACAGAGCTTTCTTGAAAACCCACCGAGCTGTCCTCTGATGGTGATAGAGGATCCGGTGCTGGGAGAGCACGTATGTTCTTTTCCGCTTTTAAATTGGATGGCTGAACTGTTTTCGGATGAAGACGGTGACTTCCTATTGGAGGCTGTTGCAGCTTATTTTGCATACACAGTTATGTCATAGACCTTTTTCATGTTTGATATGCTGAGTACTAGCATTTCATTGACAATTCATTGACTTATTTGTCAAGTTTTTATTATTTACCTTGCCTATTGGCTTAAGACTCGATAAAGTACTTGGCTGTTTTATTTTTCTTTAGCATTAAATTTTCCTAGTTTTTAATGCTTTACCTTGCGGACCGTCCACATATAAACTTGCAATCTGCTCTCATGAGATGGCACTTCTATTATCTTATTCAGTTCGTTTCCGGATCATGAGGAGGTGTCATCTAGGTCCTGGATATCTTTACACCGTGTTAAGTTAGCATGGGCTCATTACCGGTTTAAACGCCATTTTTCCTTTTTTGCAACTTCTGCACACGACACTTAGTTGTTGCTTTAGCTTTCCACCTAGTAGTTCATCGTGGTTTACATGAGAATAATATGTTATTGGTCTACTATCTGCTTTACTTGTTAAACTATATCTGTACAGCGAGTGCTAAAGTTTCAAGAACAACACGATACAGAATTGTTATGAGGTCTGATCTCCACGACTTCATACTCATAACATAAGTGCAACTTCTGCCAATTCTGGGCATGAGGCGGGTTTTATATTGCTTTGCCGAACACACATACACAACAGTTGATGCGGTTCACATGAAGAGAGAGCTGGTGTATGCTGATGTGATTCCTTCAAATCTAAGACACTAAAGTATGGGCACGCCCTAAACCAACACAAAGAGACCTTCTTAGCAAATAATATAATATGTGTATTAGGGAGGGTGAGATATAAGCAGCCGCGGGCCGTGGAGGGAGTTACGATGGGGCAGGGAGGCGGGGAGGGGGAGAAGCAGGGTGGAGCCCTCTCTACCTTGCCCCTCCCCCTCCCCGCCTCCCTGCCCCACCGTAACTCCCTCCACGGCCCGCGGCTGCTTATAAGTGTTGCTAACTCTTATTCATTTACAGCATGTTAACATACTATCACCATTCACTTTTTATGTACTAGTAACTATGCTGGTAATTTTGCTACTGATAATATGTGTACTTTTATTATCTAAGGTACTACGCCTGAGAAGACGGCATTAGTAAATAAACATTTCAAATACACATCTGTTCTTCTTAACTCCATGTTCTGGTTTCTAAGAAATCTATAACGACCGACTGTTCATGAGTTCCACGTATCCTGAGGTACTATAAGTTCATATTCTGGATTGTCTAAACATTGAGAGTTTGTTATATCCAATGTGACACTGTACCTAGCTTGCTAAGGAGTTTTTGATTACTAACGTGAGTTTTGGGACACCCTAATTCGCCGAGGTTCCAATCCTCTGTCCACAGTTCTGTGTGAGAACAGAAACCCTGCGACAGGGGCACCCCCGACCCTTGCTGGAGCTTCATCACACTTGCGATACAACTCCAGCAATGCATTCGCCGAGGTTCCAATCCTCTGTCCACAGTTCTGTGTGAGAACAGAAACCCTGCGACAGGGGCACCCCCGACCCTTGCTGGAGCTTCATCACACTTGCGATACAACTCCAGCAATGCGCCACCTTTACGGCACAGATACATCACGCATCTGTGCTGTTTTTGCCCCATGATGCGCCGCATTGTAAATGCAGCACACCATAGGTGACGGAACAGCGGCACAAAATGACTAACACATCCCTGGTGATGCGCCAGTCATCATAAATGTATCCCTATGCTTCTTATCTTGTTAGAGATGAACCGCCATATGTATCATCAAAGTTTTTTGCATTTCCTAAATAGCGAACTTTAAGGAATAAATAGCGATTCTTTACCATTCCTAGTTTGCGATGAGCTATTTGCTAATTAGCCGAATGTAGCCCAATGAAGCCCAATGTAGCCCAATGTAGCCCAAAGATGGCCGCCAGACACACAAAAAAACAAATGTAGCCCAAATATCAGCCAGATGTAGCCCAACTATAGCCCAGTGACAGAATGACCAATCAGCTTCGCAAACCTCCGTTACGCGAAGCGGAGCGCTGTTACAGATATATATCTTTTTTTGAACGTTAATTTCTCAAAATCCACTGGAGCACATATATTGAGACCTAGCAAAGGCACATCGGGCTACCAGTCCCTAATATTTTGCCAAGTTTCGTGCAAATCCATTCAGCCGTTTTATTATTATTATTATTATTTTTTTTTGCCCCGCGGGGCCCTTTTAAAACCTCCACAT
>NC_136067.1:156314983-156427483 GCF_964261635.1 Lissotriton helveticus | reverse complement strand
TGTAAGATTAGAAGTCAAGAATGACCTTTTGTGTAGTACTCTGTTTCGTAAATCAACAGCAGGCAACAGTCTGTTACACGCGCACAATTGTCATCCTCCTAACTTGATTAGAAGTATTCCGGTAGGAGAACTAATAAGGGCTAAACGCAATTGCAGCACCTTGGAGGGATACATGCGTGAAAAAGACTGTATGATTAAAAGATTTTTGGAAAGGGGATACAGCCGATCCGTAATAAAACAGGCAGAGGATCGTGTTGACTTGCTCAATAGAAATGATCTACTTGTCCCTAAAACTCGAGACAAAGAGGAGAAACAAATAAGATTCATTACTACATATGATAACCAGTCATGGCAGGTCCGTCGCAGTCTCAATAAATATTGGAATGTCTTGAGATTAGATAGCGATATCAAGGAAGTTCTCAATGAGAAACCTGCCATAACCTACAAAAAGGCAAGATCTTTAAAAGACTGTCTAACCTCCACTTTAATCAAGGAACCTACAAAAACGAACCAGATCCAAGGGTTCTTTCCATGTTTGAAGTGTAAGACTTGCAGGCATAGCAACAAGTGTAAAACACTTAAACTGTCACCAGATCAAGAACCGCATAAAATTAATAAACATCTCCACTGCAACACTGATTTTGCGATTTATGCGCTTCGTTGCCCATGTGATAAATTTTATATAGGGTGCACGACTAAACCAGCAAAAATGAGAATACTGGAACACCTTCGGGCAATAAAGAACCTTAATAAACAGTACCCAATAGCAAGACACTTCTTTTCAGAACATAAACAAAACCCTGACCTGTTGGAATTCACAGTAATTGACTGCATTGAGAAAAGAGAAAGGGGAGGAAACAGATGGCTGGAGCTCCGCAAATTGGAGTCAAAATACATTATCCAATATGATACTTTACAGCCTAAGGGGCATAATGTGGGGGATGAGTTGTCAATTCACCTATACAGTTAAAATAAAATAAATAGCCTTTAGATTTTTTGAACTAAGACAGCCGCTTCAGAAATTTTCTCCATTCCTATGGATTTTAATATGGTTTTAATTAGTGTGATCGTATAAAACTTAGATGAACACAAGTAAGATCAGCAATGTTGTTTTCTTTCTCTTGCAGGGTGATGACAACAATTGGGAAAAACATGAAGATTTATGCCCACTGGGGCAACACAAGCTAGGATCTATCGCTCCTATTTACTGCATCATGCCCACTTGAGCATTATTTTTCTTTCTGACTATAATTCTCCGTATATAATTTTTATATGGGAACATATAACAGTACATGTTATTCATTATAATGAACTCATTAATTTAGAAATGATGCATCAACATGTGGATCCAACATGTGGAAATACTGTGTCATTTACTATATAAATTGCAAGAATGTAACTACCACCAGGTACATATTAGCAACATTGTGTCACTGTGAGTACTTTGTTTATGTTGTTTGGTCACATGCACGTAAAAAATGTTTGTATCACTTTAAATGGAATGGCTCTGTAACAGACCTGGACCCGTGAACAAGAAGTCGCCAGACTTCGAAACGCGTTGGGTTATTTCCTTGTGCCTAATATACCCTTCTGCATAATATTGGGGCTTCGACTCTGGTTTCTTTCCATGTGAATTTCCAGGAGGTGATCGAATATATATATATATATATATATATATATATATATATATATATATATATATATATATATATATATATATATATATATATATATATATATATATATATATATATATACACACAGCACTGCAGCCAGCAAAGTTAAAATGTGACTTATTAACGGTCCAGATGGCGATGCTACCCTTCAATGACACCCTTCTCCCATGTGACTAGCTGAGCGGCCTTGCGAAACTGTCCTGAAGACAGTCTCCATAATAGTGATTTGTGATAGCCTCTGGTGCCTTGTCCCATCCATTCACTATCAGGAGCTGTGATTTTTATACCAAGGAAAGGCTAATACAAAATCACCAGTCTTGCTACAAAACTGGTCCTCTGAGACGAGGATCGTATGAATCTTGCAGGCACCCCAGTGTAGATTACTCTGGATTTTAAAGTTGTTTCCTTCTACACACTAGTGAATGCTACAGTGGCGTACACTTGGACATTTTGACGTCTAGTATAGATAATGATGGAAGAGGTGTGGCGCCGCGGCCAGGGCGACTGACTCCGGAATCTGGGGATCACGGTTCGATCCCCGGCACCGGTGGCAGATTAGCCCAGCACCATGTGACTCTGGGCATAAGCTTGCTTAATCTTCCCGACGGCCCCCAGCGCCTAGAGACCCTTACGGGTGATTGTGCGCTTTACAAATGTGGATTATTATTATTATTATTATTATTATTTATTATTATTATTATTATTATTATTATTATTAATCTTTCACTGTGTACTAATTGTAATAGTCATAGGCCCGTTCATGACTTCTTAATATGGATTGACTTTCTTGAGGACCTACTTTTCTCATCTTTTTAATGATGCAGATGTAAACACTCTGTTGTAGACGGCTCATTGGCTCCATCATAGTATGAATTTCTCATGCTGTAATATTATTCAGATCTTTTTCATTATGAAAAGAAAACTCACGTCTATTGGATATTAAATATCAAGCAGAACTATCTGATCCAGTGATATGGGACTAATAAATTTCTTGCAGACAAGGCCCAATTTCATTACCCACCAAGTCACTTCACGCTGGGTATCTTAGTTGCCAACTCTGACATTCAGTTTAAGACTAGCAAAAATGTCTCGTTCCTCAGCATGCGTCTTCGCTGTGTTTCTTCGTTGCATAGGTCATAGTTTGCTACATCTCGAGATGCTGAACTTGGTGTTAGATCTGTTAGCTGTTCTAATCTGCGTTTTCTTGTACCTATTTTTAGTCCTTTTACTCTAGCCTACATATGTTGATTGGTACCCGTTTCTACAATGTCATTGTAATAGTCTGGTTTAATATTTGAGGTACTAGATCTTTATGGAAAAATTACCTCGCAGACTTTGCTTTGCTTTGTTTTGTATTACTTAACCCTTTATCATTAATGTTGCATCATCCGTCTTGGGTATTTTTTAGGTTTGACTTGACAGCACAGCTGAGCCGAATATTATGTGATCAAAAGATAGAGCACAGATTATCTTTGGCTCCTCCTACATGTCGTTTCTTTTAACAGCGTTTGATTAGCAGTTATAAATTTGATTCCTTTTTGGAAGGTTTATACACAGTACAGTATGCCTGATTTGGTTTTAGTGATACGTCACTGATTCATTTGTTGGATGTGGTAGGTCTGATTTGCTATTGAGTTACTACATAGGTAATGGGGCTAATATTTAAAGTGCTTTTTCTGTTACCTGCAGTCTCTCCGATTACTGTAGTAGGCATGGATTTTGGTGCTGGTTAGTTACTGACAAACTTGTGGTATAAGATTTGCACTGCAAGAATGCCATTTAGACCCATTAAGGAGGTGGTGTACATGGTTTTGCCAGCTGTTTCTTTGTACTAGAACATATTCTATATCAAGCAGTCCTGAGTTGGTTATAGTGCCAAGCCAATAATAAAGTATATAGACCTGATTGGTTCCTTGGGAAATATTTGTGAGATGCCATGTATCTGATTTGTTATTAAAAAGGCAAGAACCTTGTATATTTACTTTTGGATGCATATGTTAAACCTAATAGGCCTTTAATGGTGAATTATTACACTGTAGACCTGTTCTTTGGTCTTTGTAGCATTGAAATTCCGAGATAACCATAGTAAGCAAGTAGGGTTGATGTTAGCTTCCCTCTTTCAAACCCTTGGAGAAGACGTGCTCTGTAATATTTCTTGTAAGGCCCTTTTATGAGGAGTTTCATATATTTTTGCAAAACTTCTTTTTTTGGTGTGTTCCTGGTGGCTGCCTTGTGTGTTTATGCTTGATACAGTAGGTCTGACTTGGCTATGGTGACAAACCAATGATGAACTATGCAGACCTGATTGGTTCATTGGGGACAGAAATGTAAGATGCCATAAGTCTGTTCTGTTTATTACGAAAAGCTGCTGTAAAAGCAGCTAGCTGACCAATTTATAATGAAGTGATATGTCCAAGCTATTGGGCTTATTAGGGTGGTTGGTTATACTGCTGCAAAACCTGGAAACTTTTTTTTTATTTTTTTTTATCTCCGTGAATTCCATGGGAGTTGAGGGTTTTGGTGTTTGTCTTTGAGAAATGCTTATTATGGTAGAAGATTGGCACGATGACCATTATGCCCAGGGCTTGCTTTGTGGCGAAGCTTATGCTCACTATACTAGATCAGCATTTGTTAGTGTTCAAGCCAGTGGTTAAATTAATTACAAAAAGCAATGACAAAGTAGGTCTGACTTGTTTATAGTGAACATATTCGTTCAAGTCATTCGGCCTTTGAGTGAATTGTTATCCCAATGTTAAAATCTGTAGATAGGAATTTAATGAAATTTTAAAGATTACTGTAGTTGACAAGGGATTTGTCATCGCCCCCTCCTCCCCGATACGCCCCCCCCCCCCCCAAAGCCTGGTGGATGGGGGCGGGAGGGTAGGGAACTGCATATTGAAATCCTTGTTACCACTTAGTTGTGCTTGTATATTGTATTTGAGTGAACATTGTTTTGCCAACTGTAATTTTATACATGTCATTTTATGATCATTTAGCGTGGTGTTTTTAAAGCACTTTTTAGATCCAACCTTACTGCTTTAGCTGTGTCCCAGAGCCTTATAATTGTATAATGCACAGAGGGACTTTGAGTTTGACATCTTCAGCCATTGGTCTGTTTGTGTTTCATGCACATTCTGTTGATTCTCATGCCATCATATATGTAGGTGAAATTGGTCTGCCCACTTAATCTATTGACTCTATTATCTACCGAGATACTGCACAACCACCTGAAATAGTGCTCTTAAGGGGCCAGTTCTAGTGTGCCAATCACGTTCGTTTTTCAAGTTTTCCTTTTTCCTTTTTTCGGTTTTCCCCCAAATTATATTCTTCTCTTCCTTTTTAGGTCTCGGCTAGCCGCGCGAAGCGCGTCTCCGCCGAGCCCCTTTTGTCGGCATGTGTGCTTCCCAGGAGACAGTCCTGGCCGCGCGCATCGCCTTGGAGGCGATTTGAAAGTGACACGCGCACGCGAACGAGCGCTGCGGCCAGGCGCTGTCGCCTGGGAAGCACACACGCATGCGCATACACACACAAGCGGCCACATACATACAGAGAGACCCCCCACATACACACACGCGCATACAAGCTGCATTCATGGGTCGGTCCCAAGCACCCTTCTCTCCCTGCTCCCCGAACACCAGCCCAGCTCCCTCCCAAGCTCCAGCTGCGGCTTTACCTTTGCAGCGGCGCCGAGCCGGATGCGCGCTCAGATCTGAAGGAACAGATCCCACGGAAATGGAACCGGGAGAGCGAGCTCCGCCGGGAGGCTCACATCGAGAGGCGCGGGGAGTGGGGCAGCTGCAGTGCGCTTCCACCGACTGCAGGGGGGCGCCACCGAGCGCCTTCCCGAGGAAAGCGGTGGGAGGCAAGGGCCGAGCTTGCGGGTGGAGGTAAGGAGAGGAGGGAGGAGAAACGAGAGCGCGCTCGAGGGCCTGACTGACAGAAGCACGAGGAGGCAGGACTTCTCACGAAAAACAGAATTGAGCTCTAGTTGACACCCCCGGGGTACCCAAGAGTTGTCGGCATGAAGGAGTAGAAACGTCTCGCCCTGTGGGTATTAGTACTATGATCGATTCGCCCCAGGTTGCAGGGGGCTCAGAACACACAGCTGCAGGCATTCCAACCACATGGCTCTTCAGTTAAAACAAGCATTAGCAAAAGCACTGGTTAGAAAGTCGTGCCCTTCGCTGCTACAAGATGGAAATACCCAGCAGTTATTTCTGTTACACAAAACCAGCCCTGGTCCGTGTGCCAATCTGCAGTATCTGCAGAAAACATCCCTTTCGAAAGCCCCATCTGCTTATACATAGGAGTAAAATAATAAAAATGCCTTCAAAAGTGCAGTGCTTAATAAACTTGGGATAAAGCAATCAATATTCAGCTGACTAACATAGTTCTTTATTTCATGTAGGCTATTTGCAGGGTGCCACGTGAAGGAGGAGGGGTAGTTTACTAACTGTGGGTCACTGGACATGTTTAGCATGTGTGACATCGAGCAGCAGGTGACAGCAGCCCTCACACCGGTTCAGCTGCACATAAGCTGTTGGAGACAATGACTTTACTTTCAAATGGGTCGTAGATGGGCTGGATAAGAGGACTGAACAAGAAATAAGATTCCTCCTTGGTAATAATCCGGGTTGGAGGGGGGGGGGGTTCTCAGGTCACATGCATAAATCAAAAGGAGGATCCATTCAGCCTTTGTCTTTCCAATATCAATAATCTGAGTAACCTAAACAGGATAACAACATCAGTTTTGTGCAGCACTTAGAAGCTGAGAAAGGTTGTTTTTATGATCTGTACAAAAATATGAGTTAAAAAAGGTTTCGTTTATCATAACTTGATTTTTTTATTTTTATTAAAAGGGCAACTCGCCCAACTTGCAGTAGGATCTACCCCAGAACCAGTCACACATCAGCAACCCAACTGCTTTTTTTGTCATCAGTGCCCCATAGTCCAAATCACCCTAGATTAAAAGAGGCCGCAAGTAATGGCCGCTGGACAGTGGTGCAAGAGAGGGCATTGGTCGTCTGTCATAAGACCTGCTTCGATTCAGAGGAGCTCAATCTGCATACAAGATCAGCCAGAAGGTATGAATGAACCCATAGAATTATCGATCCGTATACACAGGCCTGCTGGACTTATGCACCAGCGGGGAAAGAAATTACGCAAGGAAAATCAATAAGGCAGGAATATTGGGCAATTAAGTAGGAATATTATGCAATTAAAAGCAAGTTGAGCAACACATTGTGTGGTATTATCCACTTATTTTGACATTTTAATATACACTGATGCAAAGGAAACTTAGTACTATAGAAAATGCACAGTTAAAAAAAAAAAAATCACACATTCAGCTGTTCTCCTCCTCACACACCCCCACTCACTCACACACACACACACACACACACACACACACACACACACACACACACACACACTTACTCTCCTATCACACATATAACCCACTCCTTTCACTTATACATACAGCACACACACACTCCTATCACTTACACACAAACGCACACTCACAGTCCACACACACACGCATACACTCCTATCATTTAGACATACAGCATTCACACAAAATAACCCACCGATTATGTTTTGGGAAACTGAAGGCAGTGCATTAAGCTGCAAGTGTGGCTTGGAAAAAAGATGGCTGCTTGTCGTTTGGAGGTACTAGGCCTTGTGGGCGAAAACCTTTAGTAACACCAATACAGACTTTACTAAAAATTTAATGCAACCCATTGTCATATACAATGCCAATAACTCAAACTTTAATGCTGCGAGACCTATTGCATTGCAAATGCTTGTTTGTTGTGGTTCCCCTGGCATCTCCCCAGGCAATGCTACGGAGTCACTTGTTTACTGCTCAATTTATCTGCAGTGCACTGCACCTCTCATGACCACTGCTTCTAAGCTGCATGCCGTCTTGATTGGTATTGTCCACAGTGGATCATTGCTTTACTACTCAAAGAGGACTATAACCTCTTGACTGTCTTGGATTGGTCCAGCAATGAATCACTACACACAATACCATTCGAAGATGGCGCTCACTGCTATGTTTACACTTAATTATTTTTTTTACTTAGCTATAAGTGGTAGCGATTTTCTTTCAATTTGTATTGCATTTGCTTGTAAAATTAGTTTTTATTTTGGATGGTTGAGTTGATGTTTGTAAGAATGAGTTTGTAGGCGGATGAATAGATGCAAGATGATGGACTCGGTGAATAAATAGGCACATAGGATAATGAGGCATAGAGTACTTAAACTCGCCAGTAACAGAAGAGAAATTTTCACTTCTAAGGTAGACCTCATGGGATTGCCAATGGTTGTTTAAGTGGAAAGCGAAGCTATTGATTGCATGCACTCACTACATTTTCTTCAAAAGCATAGCTTCTTCTCCAGAAGTCCTTCTCTCCTCAAACCCCAGTCTAGACTTGCACCTATGCTATCTAATAGGGAGCTAGATTGTGTCTCAGTACTTTTTTTGAAAGTATTTATCGCTTTTGTGCTCTGCTTTAAACATGTTTGATTTAAGTTGAGCCTACCCTATTGTGGTGCAAACCCTAACCGTACGATGGTGATTGTCTCTGTATTTTTGGCGTAGTCCTTGAAATGTGTTCTTCATAAGACCCAGCCATCCTGTTGGGCACTTTTTTTGGTATGGCAGTGATGCCACTTAGTGTCGCGATGTTTCTACATCCTAATACACATACTCACTCATTGCCAGAATTCTCCCAATTACCATGTCACATTATTTAAACTCTTCAAAGTCACTTGATATGGGAACCACGTGGAACCTTAGCATAAATGTATGCCAGTACGGTTTGCTGTACTGTTTTTTTTTGTTGGTTTTTTTTTCTCTGCCAGACTACTTTTGCTCCAACTTTCTTCAAACGGGTTGCCATCTTTTTTTCAGGTTGTATCACGTGACCATAGACATGCATTATTTTTTCTCTCTGATTCTTATTTTGGATGCCTGATATAGTGCTCACCTGTTAATGGCTTGTGCAGGACTTGTGAAGGATTTACTGGATGGATTTGACCAGAGGTGTTGTATTGGGAGGAATTTTTGTAGAAGGAAGCTGGGGGATGCTCGTGCAGCTGTTCAAATCCTGCACAGGGTACTCCACTTGTAGCCCACAGGATGGGAAGCGATGGACCTGCGGCACATTTATGACCTGGGTGCCCAAACACACTTTCCAAAACGGTGAGAGGATTCTGCAAGGGAGTCCGTGGCATAGGTTTATGGGTTCATTTTACAATCTTGATCTCCCTCTCCAGGTGAGGCGAATTGGCTACATTATATAGTTCGGCTTTGTTTACCCAAAAAAGTGATTTGATCTACGGTGTTGGAAGAGCTTGAGGTATGTGCATCATGAATGTATTAAGTTTTATAAATAATAAAAAAATTCTTACTATGAATTTTTACTCACTGTTTGAAGAGTAATGGATAACTGATCCTGAATCCATTTGTAGTAAATGCAATCCAGTGTGGTGTGGGTTTTGGTTTTTTTCTGCTCTACGAGAAAGTATCTCATTTGACTTTCTTGCTCTGGAGCTGCCGGCGTGCGTCAGTCTTGCACTTGAAGACCCATAATGTAAAGTGCAGAATGAACAGTCCGCATGGTCTTAAGTTGAGGGTGAGGGTGGGGGGGGTTAAAGTGCTTAAAAAAATATACGTATGGAAACTGGGATGCTGCATGCAATGGGTGTTGGGTCAGTGAGCAATAGGGAGGGGTCAAGGGGAGGCTGAACATTTTTTCCTATAAGATTTTTTGGGGTCTTTCGCTCTCCGGTAACTACATATAAAATAATGGGTAGCTTGTATGAAAATAAATACAAACTAGTTAATCAGTGGGAAATGCACTAGAGTACATTATGAAACCTCAATTAATGCTTTGCAGAGATCTGTGTGTAACCAGAGAGCCACAGAAATAAGGTCCAGATTTATCTTTGTTTGTTGCAGCGCAACGCAGCAAGGTTCTGCGCAGCACCAAATTCAGACTACAGTAATGTGGCATATTTATTAACATATAGCGCATTCCTGCTCTCTCCCTGCGCTAGCACACTATGTGCTAGCTAGTGGCAATGCAGGCAGGATTTGTTGTGCAGGAAGGGACAGCTTCCTCCACAAAAACAATCCTTAGAGGCGTTTTCCTCTTTCTAGAAAAGAAGAAAAAAATAAGTAGAAATAAAGATATTTCTCCTCTTTACGCCTCCATCAGGAAGATGTACAATTTTGACGCATTCCCAGGTGTACTACACATAGTAAATCCGAGAATGCGGAAAAAAGCATGGGTGGATGCATGGGAATAGCCACTCTCCATCCATGTAATACCTTACCGCGCAGAGTAACGAAAGACAGTGACTTACTTTAAACCAGATTTACTAAGCCATGGAGAGCCACTCTGGTGGCTTTGCGTGGTTGGGTAAATCTGATTTAGGGATTGTCACCCTGCATGATGCAAGGGCAACTCAGTCCTTTGATAAATCTGGGCCTGCATCTTGGTTAGTGCAGTGGTGAATAGTGACTTGTGTCTTTTTAGGGCTTTGAGGTTTCTGCCTGTGACGGAAAGCACTGGGACTATGTACATCGTTATTTTAAATTTGCATTACACACAGTATAAAATGGGCATTTACAAAATGGTTTAAGATCTAAAGTTGCTTCTGAAATATAGATTTTAGTAATACCTAGAGTGTACATAGTGCAATTCTTCATTTCTTTTTTACTTTACTTTAAAAGCACACGCTTTACAGCTGGCAACTCATTGCACTTCCACTCCAAAAAATGAATCTGTAATCAGGAAGCTTCAAGACATCAATTCAAGCCATAACCAGCTTCAAAGCACATCTTTACATTTGCAGATTAACCAGTTGCGCACGTTTACATTTTTTTTCAGGCACCCTGGCAAGAAGGCTTGTTATCCAGTATTGGGGTATCTTTCATAGATTCACATGCCTGAATCATTCCCCGTCGTCGAGGCGGGAGTCCCACGGTAAAAATATATACAATAGCAGTGCCTAAAAATCATTGTAGTAGGCTGGAAAAGCCCAAAGGCCTAACTAGGCCTCAAAACTTAGCAGCCTATCTACATCATTATGTAAAAAGACCTGAAATAGTAGCCTCAGCCAATCAGCTGTCCTCACCCTCTAGAACCTTCCCAGCTCAGGCAGTTCTCCTCAGATTTTCACCGCACTTCGTGTGTAAGGGAGTCTCCCTGAGTGCCTACTCAGTTCTTTAGCTTTTTTGGCTTTTTCCTCAAGAAAAATGTCTGAAAAGAAAGCTCTTTTCAAGGCTTGTGGTACCTGCTTTAAGAAGAGAGTCCACGTGGATGACCAGCACTCTGACTGCATTTATTGTCTGCACCCTTCACATGTTGTGAAGGACTGTAGAATTTGCCGTACCTTCCCTCAGAAAACTATCGGGGATAGAGAGGCAAGGGTTCGTTTGTGGTTGAAGTCTTCTTCCACTGATGATGAGGACAAGGCCTCTACCTCCAGCAAGAGAGCCAGATCCGGGGAAAGCTCTTCTCCTGAGAGAAAGAAGAAACTAAAATCCTCTCAGAGAGCTTCAGAACCCTCAAAGAGTGCATCTTCACCTTGGAAGACAACTGTGAGTACAGCTCAGACAAAGACTGTTTCTCTGGTGTCTACCCATACTACTACGTTAACTTCTACTTCTACAACTTCTTCTACGGTCACCACTTCTTCTATTACCTCACCTCTGATGTCTGTGAAAATATTGTCATCATCTGTGAAGACTTCGACGACAAACGGTCCCGACGTCGACGTCTCCGTCGACGACGGCCCCTTCTACCAAGCCTTCTGTTCCGTCGATGTCAATTCCGTCGACGAAACTGCCATCATCATCGTCGACGACGAGCTCGTCGACGAAGACACCGATGACGCTCTCGTCGACGAAGACCGCGTCGACCAAGACACCGTCGACAACCTCGTCGACTAAGGACTCGTCGACGAAGACTCCATCGACGGCCTCATCGAAGAAGGACTCAACGTCGAGGACACCGTCGACGGCCTCGTCGACGAAGGCCTCGTCGACTAAGGACTTGTCGACGAAGACACCATCGACTGCCTCGTTGACGAAGGACTCGTCGACGAAGACCCCGTCGACGGCGAAATCATTAGTTATGTCAGTGTCGACGGAAATTCCAATTACAATGACTTCGGCGTCATCGACGACAGCAGTGGAAGCTGCTCATCAGTTGCCCAGTGCTGCCCCAACGAAAATTCAATATACACATTTTCAAATGAACACGTATCAGCGGGATTATTCCCATATTTCTCCGCTCTTACCATCACATCTATTGGAGACTTATGTGGAGGATGAGTCAGATGACGGTGAAGAGGATGAGGGTCCTTTTGGGGTTGCCCGTCATCCGTCACAATTGAATATTAAATATCAGGAGGATGATGATGATGATGATGAGGATGATGACCATGGCCATTATGGGCATGAGGATTTCTCGACACCATATCACTCACCCCATGCCAGACCTCAACATTCAGAGGATACTGCTCACTTACCATCCACTTTAATTCAAGATTTACAAGCAATGTTGGCCGACTATCGCCAGAGGTTTCCTCCGACATCAGTTGCACCTGTAGTGCCGGTAACTCCTGTAAACTTGCCAAAGCCCCAGTCACCGCGGGCATCATTGTCTCCAAGACAAGACACTGGTCCTGCACCTCAGCATGACACGGATACTTCTTCTCATGAGGACGATGATGGCAGAGAAGAGGGTGAATTGCCGGATAATACACCTGTAGATCCATGGGAGGATTATGTCATCCCCATGCCTTCACCGCCTGCACCCCGCCCTTCAGATTCTCCACCTGAGGATATTGGCGGATTTCATAACATTATGCAACGTGCAGCAAATAGATTTGAGTTGACTGTCACAGTGGAACAATCTGACTGTTTTTTACATGACTTTAAAGAGGGATATCGCAGAGTTACCAGAGCTATCCCCATTATTGAATACATTTGGAAGGAAGGCCTCAACATTATGAAAACGCCTGCGTCCATTCCTGCAGTCCTTCCACGCATAGAAAAAAAGTATCGAGCACCATCGGATACTCCATCTTGCTTAATAGGTCATCCTCGACCTGACTCCGTCATATCCCAGGCTGCACAGCAGAAATCTAAGAATCCTTCTGTTCCCATTTCTACTCCACCTGACAAGGAGGGCAGGAGGCTTGATGCCATTGGCAAGAAGTTCTCTGCAAATGCAGCGGCCTCAATTAAAGCTGCTAATTCGTTAGCTATCCTGGCCCGTTATGATAGGCAGATGTGGTCCGATATGTCTGAATACCTCGAATTGCTCCCTGATGATCAGCAACCAGAGGTGCGCAGGATTGTACTGGAGGGAGAAAGGGCGGCATCGGAGATCATTGATTGCGCCCTCGATATTTCAAATACCAACTTCCGTCAATTAGCAGGAGCAGCAGTACTTAGGCGTCAAGGTTGGCTCCGAGCAACCACCTTCAGGCCTGAGGTCCAAACAAAAATCTTGGACATGGCGTATGACGGAGATTCACTTTTTGGAAAACACATTGATGACGCTTTGCTGGCTATAAAGACAGACACAGAAACAGCTAAATCCCTTGGTACCCTACAATACAAAAGAGGAACCTTTAGGGGCGCAAGAGGTCGTGGTTATTCCTCTAGAGGGAACTATTCTAATCAACAAAACCGCCAGTACCAATCACAATACAAACCGCCATACTATCAAAGCTCCTACAGACAGCCTGCCTCTGGATCTTTCTCTCGTCAGGGAGGAAAACGACGCTCAAACAATCAAGGGCGTGATTCCAACAAGCACCAATGAGCTTTGCCGGACGTCAGCCGTTCATTCTCCCCTTCCCGTGGGCGCCAAAATTTCCGCCTTTTACCAACAATGGCGGAAAATAACATCGGATCAGTGGGTCTTAGATCTTGTCAAGATCGGACATACTCTGGAATTTATACAGAAGCCACCAACAATGCCGCCCAGGGGTCCCCCTCCCCCTCGTCTTCACTTACTTTTCAAAGAGGCCTTAAAGATGCTCCACAAGAATGCGATAGAACCAGTTCCTCTTTCTCAGAAAGGGAAAGGATTTTATTCTCGCTTCTTCCTCGTAGAGAAAAATTCAGAGGAGTGGCGTCCAATATTGGATCTGCGAAAACTAAACCAATATCTAAAGAAACAGAGTTTTCGCATGGTAACGTTGACGGACATACTGAGTTGTCTCAACAAAGGGGACTTTATGGCTTCTCTGGATCTGCAAGACGCCTACTTCCACATCCCTATTCACCCAAAACACCGGAAATACCTAAGGTTTCAAGTGGCTGGCATCCACTTTCAGTACAAGGTTCTTCCATTTGGCCTCAAATCGGCCCCCAGAATCTTCACCAAATGTTTAGCCCCAGTGGCAGCGATGTTGAGGTCCCAGAGAATACAAGTTTTCCCTTACCTCGACGATTGGCTGTTAAAAGGACCGTCGAGGGGCTCCGCAAAGAAAGCGGTCAGGAGTTCCCTAACCCTTTTTTCGAATCTGGGTCTGACTCTCAATGCAACCAAATCTCAGCTTCAACCTCGTCAGCAGCTGACCTTTCTGGGAGCGGTCTTGAACACTTGCCAGTGCAAGGCGTTCTTGACTCAGGAACGACAGACCAAACTGTTGAAACTGGCAAAACAAATATTTGCAAGAAGGTCACTTTCGGTTCGGACATTTGCTTCCCTTCTAGGGATGTGCTCCTCTGCGATCAGCCTCGTCCCTATGGCGAGACTCAGAATGAGACCATTGCAGGAGGAATTGCTTCGTCAGTGGAGGCAAGTCGACGGATCGTTCGACCGCATCAAAGTAACTGCCAAAATGAAACAAGCCCTTCTTTGGTGGTCAAAGGTGCCACATTTGTCACCAGGCCTCACCTTTCTGCAAGACATTCCAGAGTTCAACCTGACTACAGACGCCTCCATGGAAGGTTGGGAAGGTCATCTTCAGGACCTTCAGATCTAGGGACGATGGCCTCGTCGGTACCGACAGAAACACATCAACAGCCTAGAGCTGTGGGCCGTTTTTCTTTCCCTGCAAGCCTTCCTTCCCAGGATTGCAAATTCGTCAGTGCTGGTGCGTACGGACAATACCACCAGCATGTACTATATCAACAAACAGGGAGGAACAAAATCTCTCACCCTGTCGCTGGAGGCTCAGGAAATGTGGGAATGGGCTCTACGCCACGGCATATCCCTCAGAGCAGAACATGTGCAAGGAGTCCAGAACTCTCTAGCCGACAACCTCAGCAGAGCTTTCACGGGCTGTCACGAATGGGAGCTCGAACAACATCAAGTAGAAAGAATCTTTCGGACTTGGGGAACACCGGCGCTGGATTTGTTCGCCACGCAGCAGAGCAGCAAATGCCGGTTTTATGCCAGCAGGTTTCCTCAACAGGGGTCAAGGGGAAATGCCCTTTTGATGAGATGGTCCGGAATCTTTGCGTACGCTTATCCTCCGATTCCGCTCATTCCAAGGGTACTGCAGAAGATGAAGAGGGAGCATTGCACTCTCATCCTCATTGCTCCCCGTTGGCCAAGACAGTTTTGGTTCCAGGAACTTCTTCTGCTTTCTCAGCAGCCTCCACTTCGTCTCAAACCGACAGTGTCCATGTTGACGAGAGAGGGAGGCCAGGTCCAACATCCGGATCCTCAATCGCTGCACTTGCATGCTTGGCTCCTGACTTCATAGAGTTTAAGGATCTTAATATCTCCTCAGACTGCAGGGCGATCTTATCACAGGCTCGTGCACAAAGTACCATCAAGACATATCGCCTTAAGTGGAAACGATTCTGCGTATGGTGTGGAGAACATAATATCCATCCACTTCAAGCTCCTCCAGAAGACATCCTTCCATGTCTGCTGTCATTAGCCAGGGCTGGACTCGTTTTTTCGTCCATTAAAGTGCACCTGGCGGCGATATCCAGGTTCAGGAAGAGTTCCAATAAACCATCCTTATGCTCATCATCTTTGGTCAAACAATTCCTTAAGGGGCTATTTCGAGCTTTTCCACCGGTTTGTCCTCCTCCCCCGGAGTGGGATCTTAATATTGTTCTGTCTCAACTTCTAAAAAGGCCTTTTGAACCTATTCACAAAGCGGAGCTAAAGTTTTTAACTTGGAAAGTGGCTATATTACTGGCTCTCACTTCAGCCCGCAGAGTCAGTGAGATACAAGCCTTCCCTATTCCACAGCCTTTCTTACAATTCTCTAAAGACTTTGTGACGCTGAGAACTAACCCAAGATTCATTCCAAAGGTACCAACCCAATTCCATATCAATCAACCGGTCAAACTCAAAACTTTTTTCCCGGATCCTAAAACTTCCGTGGAGAAGGCTTTACATTCTCTGGATGTAAAACGGTGTCTGAAGTTTTATCTTCAAAAAACAAAGGACATCCGCAAATCCAATCAACTTTTTGTTGCTTATGGTCAAGCCACCTTGGGTCAAGCTGTAACGAAAGCAACTATAGCTAGATGGTTGTCTTCTACGAATATTTTCTGTCATGACAAAGCCAACAAACCTTTAACAAAGGTCAAAGCGCATTCTACCAGAACAATGTCAGCGTCAACGGCCCTGTTCGCTGGAGTGACGCTGGAGAACATTTGCCGAGCTGCTACGTGGAAAAGTGTGCACACTTTTACCAAACATTATTGTTTGCAGTCGGCAGTTCATGATGATACAGCAGTTGGAGAAGCGGTACTGCAGCATCTTCTTCACTAAGGTTAGACTCTTTACAGTTTTTTTCTTCTTCATTTGCCTATTTTGTGCATGTGTTTCAATCTGATGTTTTAGAGTTTTCAAATGCTGTAATGTATATAATGTACTTATGAAGCTTTTGATGCATATGTTATGTCAACAAGTTTGTGCTCTATTACCTTCCTGGTTGTGTGGGGATGTATATGGTTTATTTTGTCTCCCACCTTCCTCTAACGACAGACATGTCACTGCTTGCTACTCTGATTCAGGCATGTGAATCTATGAAAGATACCCCAATACTGGATAAGAAAACAAGTTACTTACCTGTAACTACGGTTATCCAGTATTGGTATCTTTCATAGATTCACATGCACCCACCCTCCTCCCCGGCATGGCAGTTCTGTTTTATGGATACTCATTCTCACTTGTGCTGGGAAAATCTGAGGAGAACTGCCTGAGCTGGGAAGGTTCTAGAGGGTGAGGACAGCTGATTGGCTGAGGCTACTATTTCAGGTCTTTTTACATAATGATGTAGATAGGCTGCTAAGTTTTGAGGCCTAGTTAGGCCTTTGGGCTTTTCCAGCCTACTACAATGATTTTTAGGCACTGCTATTGTATATATTTTTACCGTGGGACTCCCGCCTCGACGACGGGGAATGATTCAGGCATGTGAATCTATGAAAGATACCAATACTGGATAACCGTAGTTACAGGTAAGTAACTTGTTTTCTTTCTTATCTGCTTGCCCCTCCTTCAATTTCACAGCACAGGAGACTCCCTCCCTGACACTTCATCTGAAGCATTTAACCGCATCCGCGCTAAGCGTTTTCCCGCTGTGCGCTGAGTTTTTTAAAAACCCGCGTTACATAACGAGCTCAGCTCGTCCTGAGTGTACGAGAGGCGTAACTCATGATGAGCTGAGCTCTTCATGAGCGTCGAAGGGGTTAAACGATCTGAATTAACCATCCAGTTGTCTTTTATTAAAAAGTAGGGAAATTGTTTTTCCTAATTCAATGGATCGGTACGTCGTGCCCCTCTGATCTTGCACACTTTGACCTCTGTTCTAAGCCGAGTAGTAGTAAGGGCAAGGACTCCTCTTTGCTGTATATGCGAAGTCACTAGGTTAAATTGACATTGTTACTGGGGTAGTGGTCTATGGTGGTGGGCGCCACTATTGGCTGCTCAGGACTTGTGGAAGCCTGCCCAGAAAGGTGAGGGGTTGAGAATTGGCATTTGTTTGAAAGCCTTTGCTGTCAGGTGAGGGATCTGACAATAGCCACTTTTGTCACAACTTTCCTGAAGAGTAGGATCCGTGCAGGGTAAGTGCTGAGATCTCCGGATTAGGTTTATGGTTGAGGTTCCTCCTGCCTGTAAAAGCGAGCGGTAGAGTGGAGGGACGATTGATCGAGAGTGGTGTGCTGTAAACCCTGCGTGTGAGCCACTTGTGATAGTTCGCAAGAGGTGAGGAATGACAATTGGTTGCTAAACATGTCCGACAGGCGGTTGAAGCAGCCTCGTAGCTAGTGCTTTCCCTTGCATAGGCGCACATTTAGGAGATATTTTATCCTGCCAAAGGTTGGGGGGTGTTAATTGGGTCAAGAAAAGAATCTTAATTGTTTTTTTTGTTTGCACGGACTTGTTGCTAGGCAGCAAGCTGACTGTCAGCTGACATTGGTTGGATTGCATTTGTCTGCTCGGCATCGTTTCGTGCATGTTCATTTCACACGCCACAGAATGACATCTCGCTTGTCCGAGGGCTGGCCATACTTCAGTCTCCGCTCCACACCCGGATATGTGCCTGCCTGAGGTGCTTGTAGCGCGGCCAACGGCTGTGACGCACTCAGGTTTGGACACCGCACCAGAGGTTTAAGGGGCCTGGGATTCTGGTAGGATGGGTGGCCCTGAAGGGAAAATATGTCGTTTTGTTGGAATACACGTGCACCCCGTCGATGGTAGCCATTCTGACTTCAACAAAGATAGTCTGCGCATCTCGGGACACCCGGGCAGCTTGCTTCAGTTGAGAAATAATTGACATAAGTGCCCGTGCGGGATGCGGGGCATTCGGTGCCCTAATCATTTGGGCAAGTGATGAATGAACCAAGATCCACACTTGTGCAGTTACACGTGCTGTTTTGTACAGTTCTGATTTTCTGAACTGCTGTAGATCACATGCTGACAATGTTCTGGTCGTCAGAATGGCTCGGTTTTTAGAGGTAGGTAATCTGGGTGTGTGAATCTGGCATAATCCGCCTCTTCTAGGTAGAGGTTGAGGTGGTGCATGCGTGCACGCATCCCCCCACCACCTCCTATAGAAGCACCCTCGGTGCATAGCCAGTTTCATTCCCTACACCAAATGCAGCATTTGACCATGTGGATCATTCCCTTTCACTGGCTATGAAAGTATGAAAGCTAAGAGTCAATTAAAAGATTTTTAGTCTTTCTGCAGTCACTTAGCAGGTGCAGCTAAGCACTTCCAATGGCCAATCTACGAAATCTTCTGTCTCTTCAGCAGTATAGGAGGCCCTTCCTTCAAGACATCCATGATGACATCCTTCTACATATCCAAGTGAATAATTGTACTGAAATGACCAAACGACTTGGCAGTATTATGATGTATTGTTTCCATGTAAATTGCGCCTGGATTTGAAATCCTTCTATTTGAAGTCAAGAGAAGTGGAAGTTTTTTTCATAAGGCTCGGATTTATATTAGCTGTATTATATTGTGGGATTAGATGTTAATTAACCGTGATAGTCTCTGTTTAGGGCTAATTAACTACCACGTTTCAGCTATATAAAGTGGCAATGCCCCTCTGTAAAAGGAGCCATTTTTATGAACCCACACCCTCCTATTTTAAGACCCACCCCTCATTAGGTAAGTGCACAGCGACGTTTATTTAGCCTTTTATCTATGTGGAGAAAAAGGGCACCACATGGTTACTTCCAGCCACCTCCTTTAGGCTGTAGGTATAAAATTGTATTATATTGTAATTGCAGTTATATATTGCGTTTACTACCCCTGACAAGGTGTCGAGTGCTTTTTTGGCGAGTAGCACGCTACTTCGGAACCCTTAAAAGATTAGTGGTGAGTTAGTATAGTGAAATATGAAAGTAATTTGAGTGGCGGCTATTCCAGTCAGTTATTTGGATTGATAAGGATAGCGGAGGGATAGAAGAGGAAAGGGGATCGCATTTATATAGCGCTTGCTACCCCGATGAGGTTTAAACTAGAATTCTTAGGTGATCTCTTATTATCCAATAAATGGGGAATAAGAAGTTAGTGTACAGGCAAAGCAGGACACCTGTTCTTCAAGTAGTTTATTTAAAATAGTGCACTTACCTCAAGACTAACAAGTGAGAGGTTCTCAAGTGGAATATGAGATTCTAGTCAGAGGGTCTGATGTAGAGGCCAGAGGTTCTGGTGCTAGGAGTGGACCAATTGCATGTGTAATAACAGAAGCACATTCCAATCCTCCAAAATGCAAACTAGAATGCTGGCTGACATTAAACTAGCTCCCTACCCTCCCATGACAGTGCCCAAAAAAGATCTAGTGATACTCAATAGTTAATGCTGAATCGGACAAAGAAAACTAGACTGGTCGGGAGGAAACCAGATCCTGAAAGAGGTAGGAAACAATAAAAGGAGCTTCTAATATTACCAAAGTGCCAGGTGCGTATATATACCTGGCTAGTAACAGGCCAAGTCCAAGAGTGCCATAAGCCTACAAGAGACATTAGGAAAGATACAGACCTGCCAGAGAAGCGTTTGCAGAGTACACGATGACTGAGTTTACGAGGACATGTCCTACAAGAACGAAGGGGAAGAGATTCAAATGGCTGTCATAGGGAGGTTTCACAAGAAGCTCAGCAACTTTGAATGGAATCTGATGGTTTTTTACACTAAGCACGAGAATGTAGAAACTCTTTAGGGGTACACTGGAAAGGTCGCCCCTTGTCAATAATACGTGGAAGGATTAGAACTGTGGATTTGCCTCCTGCAGGCAGATCCTCGGGCTACTGATTTTAGTCATGAATTTTAACCTCAATAGTCTGCTTGGAGGATCAGGTGGAGCGCTGTAACTTTCAGATGGGAGACAATTAGGGTGCTTTAAATGATCTCACCTTCCTTATTAAAACTCTTGTAAGACCAACTATTGACATGTGGTGCTGGAGCTTTACCAGCATTACTCACATATTCATGTTCATCCAAAGGGGGAGGCTCTGGTGTACTGTATTAGTAATAATTTCCTTCCCTTTCTAAAGTTTTGTGTTGTTGCTTTCAAAGGTCGTGCTGCTTAAATTCTTCTAATCAAATAACTATTTGTTGATTTAGATCCAGCCTGCACGGATTCTGCAGAGGAGCAACACTACGTCAACCGTGACATTTTTCCCTTCTGGATGTGATTATTGCATAAAGATACTGAATATCTTGTGCCTCCGTGAACAATTACTGTACTGTTGCAGCACAACAGCTCACAATTAAAATCACTAGTTTGTGAGATTGGGTGCAAATGATTCAGACCTGTACAGTGCTGAATCTAGGAAGGGCGCAATCCATACAGTTAGCGTATCTCCCTCTATCAGTAAGTGCATGTATCTGTTCGATTATTGAATCCTATGTTTTGTGACCACTAGAGCTTGCTCAGAAAATGGTTTTAGTACCTCTGTTAAGGGGGCTGCAATTCACTCGAGCACGATCTACATACACTAACTTTTCAGAAAATGTTGCCCTATGAATGTGTTTGTTTTAATGTGGCTAGCTGTGTAGCAGGGGCGGTCAGGCGCTGAAGGCGTTGTTGAAACCAGTTATTCTATTGAAAGTGATTTGTCTAAGTCTGAAGTAGATCTTATGGTTTTAATACCTTTATCCTATACTATTATTTATGGATGTATCGTTGAAATTAACTTTTGTTTTAACCTTTACTCTGTTATCTGAGTGTATAGTCGCGTCACTGAACTGTATGTTTTTATTTACTGCAACTTTTATGGTTTTAAAATAACCTAATATAGAATTTTAGATGATCGTAAATGCCACGGCATTAGAATGACTGATAAGATTGGATTCTAGATTTAATTTTCGTCTCCTGCTCTTCTCCAAGTACTTCGACTATTTCAGTAATGGTATTGAAAGGGATTCAGTCTTTTCTTGTCTTGTATTCCCTTTTACCATGAGTGGTTAAGGCAAAACCACCTGAATAGAATTCAGTTATCTTTATTTTGCTCCCAGTCCACTCTTAGTTTATTCATTAGAAAATCCTCAACATTTTTCAAATTTGTTAAATTTATCAAAATGAATAATGCTTCACAGCATGGTGTCGGTACAAGTTCGACCTAGTGCTGAAAACATTTTTGTTTTAAATATATACTTAAAGAGCTATAGCTTTTAATTTTTCTTAACACTAGTAACCCAACCAATGTCCTCTGTTTATGTGACCTTTTCCCTCTGTTCTTTCCCGTGCTAGTGTAGACGGCATGTCATTGTTTAGGTCGAAGCCTACCAGACAGTTGTCTAGTTTCCTCAAGACTTCTTCGGGTCATTCCGCCTGTTGCTTACTATTGGCTTTGTGGTTTCTAACTCCCATTTTCTGGGTTTCTATTTGCTGGCTTTATTGGCTTCTTCTGTCCAGCTGCTTAAGTTCTTACCTTCCTTTTACCAAACTTTGTTTACTGTATTCTTCCACAAACTCGCTTTTGGTAAACCAGCCTTTGTCTTGTTCTTATCACATTTGACGTCCATGCTATGTCACTTTCTCTTCAGGGAGAGCTTGGGGTTTACTTTTCTTTCTCTGATTTATGATTGAGATAATTTGTGCTAATCCTGCTGAGTATCATGTAAGAAGGTGTAGAATGTAATTTTTTTTCTTGGCACACTACAGTAATGAAATGTGCTGATGTTTCTAAATATATTAGAATTAGTTCTACAAAGCACATTGTTTTTGTGATCCCGGAGTGTGGTGAGAACAAATATTTCAATACGATCAGTACACTGGGTTATAACATTTGCACACATTATCCTTTGTGTACAGTAAAACTGTATTTCGGTAGAAATGTAATGGCCATTTCAACTGAAAATGTGTTGTCTGCATGGTGTGGTAGCGCACTACTTTTACATACTCCACACTATGGCACGCCACTTGTGCTCTTCCACACCACTCTGTTCTGACACTCTATTCCCCTCCGCCACTCTATTCCGCTCTGCCACCCCACCCACTTCGCTACTGTTTACCCAACCTACTCCACTACAACCTACCCCACTCCACTGCAATCCCTGTTCCACGGAATGTCCCTGGACAGTTCTCGGAGTCCTTCCAGACGTTAGTCTCATTCCAAGTCACTGGCGAAGTCCCACAAACACAAGTAGTCGAAGTATTTGACTTCACCGTGTCCATCAGTCTTCCGGTCAGAACTCCAGGCCTTGTGAGTTGGCAGAACCTGAACCAGGGTTCGTTCTGCGCCTCTCTAATTTTCTCAGAGCGACCCTTGCCCAGTTAAAAGTTGCGCCTCCTATTTGGCAGGTCCAGCCCCTCTGTAGCACTTTTGGTACCCATTGGGAAGAGAGGGGATCTTACTGCCTCCACTCCAGCGGGGTCTGATCTCCGCACCAGTCTGGCCCCATGGATCCCTAGCTGGATCTGGAGTAGCGCTGTCAGATCTTCTTCGATGCCTGCCGTAGTGACTGCGGTGCCCCATCGTTCTTCCTGACTCTGGCATGGAGCCGGAGTGTGTCGTCAGATGCGACTTCGGGGCCCACTGGGTCCGTGCTTTCCGGAACGAAGATGGAGCCTTATTTATTCGATAGACTTGGAAGGTGACGACTGGGTGGGGTCTGTTGACCCTTATGGTTATGAACCCCTTCAATGAAGCCTTACAGAGGCCCTAATTGGGGCCTGGTACAAGCCTGGCACGGGGATTCCTGTGCGTAGGACGATTGCCTGCCATCATCGATCATCTCCTAGTTTCCTTTCCCAGTATGCAATCCTGGAAAGCTTGTGGTCCAAGCCTTCCTGTCCAGGATTAACCCGGGTGTGTTTCCTGACTTCACCGGGAAGGGAATCCAAGAGGGTTGGTAATTTTGGTAAGAGAATGTTCTCTTCAGCCTAGCACTGCAGTCTGTAAACACAGTGTGCCTTTTGGGCCTTTTATTCCCATGAGAATTTGGTCTCAGTTAGGCAAGGGCTGCTTACGGTTTTGGAGGAGGCTTGGGCCGTACTCAACCAGGCTTTTGCTGATGTGAGATGCAAAGTTCACCATAAGATGTGGGCTTGACATGAGAGAGTTGCTGGGCATAGCGATCTACCCCACTCCCCGTCAGTGGCCTTGCAGCGCAGTGCAACGCCTGGCTAAGAACAACTATTTTTTCAGGGGTTCTCCAGTCTTCCCCAATGAACATGCCCTTCGATGACTCTCGCCTCTTTGGGGAGAAGGTGGATTCAGCGCTGGAGCGTTTTAACTGCGGGGCTACAGCCAGGTCCTTGAGCTGGTCTGTGGCCCTTTGTCAGCCCCAATACGTCTTCTGCCCATTTCTTCGTCACAGAAGGGGCCTCCAACCGCGGCCTTACCCTCCCAGCCAACAGGCTTCCCAGCCATTTGGTGGCTGAAGGTGTGGGTCCCTCAGACAGCGTGGGGCAGGCGGCCAGCGGTCTACTAAGTCCACTGCTGACTCCAAGCCTCTATAGTTGACCCACGGAATATCCTGCCACCCACTGGATGCCCATGATGCTCCATCACCTACCCCACTGTCGGTCAGCGAAATGAGGCTGCTGGGTTCTTCATACTGTCCAAAGGGGCTACTCCTTCCTCTTTGTAACTATCCCACTACTCATGCCACCAACTTATGATTGTGTGACGGAGGGCCATCTTTTCTGGCTCCGTCAAGAAAAGCAGTCTCTCTTGGCCATGGGAGCCATATGGATGGTGTCTTCAGCAGAAGCAGGTTGTGGTCTTTATTCGCACTAGTTTATGGTGCCAAAAAGGACGAAAGACTTCTTCCTATCTTAGATCTGAGTCTTCTCAACCTGGTTACGCCTGTGCAAGTTCTGTCTGCCCTCGACCCAGGAGACTTGATGGGAGCATTGGACTTACAGGACTCACACTTCCACATCCTCCTCCTGCCTACCCCAGATGATACGTACGATTCTTATTGGGCCACTAACACTTTGTTTGCTGTGCTCCTTCGGCATTACCAATGACCCTCTGGTGTTTATGAAAGTGAAGGTGGTGGTTGCAGCTCCTCTGTGGAAGTCAGGGGTTCCACTCTCCCCTCCCGCCCCCCTCCTAACCCAGTGATTGGCTGCTGAAGGTAGGCTCACCACAGGCAGTTGTCTCCCACCCTCAGGCTATGGTGACCTTCCTGCATTCACTGGGGTTCACTATCCACATGCCGACGTCACACCTGACTGCCTCTCAGAAGATCCTTGTTATTGGTTCCATTCTTGACACAGTGCAGTTTCGGGCCTATCCTCACGAGAGGCGAGTTCAGGATGTTCAGGCTATGATGCTGATGTTTCAGCCTCTAGCCTGGATTTTGGTGAGTGACTCTAAGGCTGTTGGCTGTTGGGTATCATGACCTCGTGCATCCTGCTGGTAACTCGTGCTCGATGGCATTTTTGTGACCCCCCTTCCCTCCCCAAATGGAGTTGATTGTAGTGATAGATACATCACTCCTATGCTGGGGAGAGTTAGAGATCAAGGAAATACTGGCGCAGGTGTTCATGGACAACATCACTGCCATGTGATATTGCAACAAACTGCGTGAGTAGTGTTGTGGGCACTTGTTAAGAGCCCTGCGCCAGGGCGTGACCGCGACTGCCAACAAAATGGCAGCAACCTTGTAGGGCTCCCGAGGCAGCAGCCCTCCAACTTCTTGTGCCGTCCATTGCACAGCCCAGCGGGTTGAGGGTGTGGCTTCGGCGGCATCCCGGATGCCTGGGGTAGCTGGACTGGCAGCCTGTGACCTGCGGTGGCATAGATATTGAGAGGCGGGGGGATGCCAGGAATGGCCCAGCCTGCCTCCTACTGGGGCCGCGGGTGAGCCCGAGGCCGCCAGGTCTCGCTGGGGCCGCCCGGAGTTGGACGCCCGCTGGCAGCTGGGCTGCGGTGCCTGGGAGCCTGCGTTGCGAGATGCCAGGCCCAACCACTAACCCGCGGTCCCGCAGTGAATAGACGTGCGTCCCGGAGGCGCCATCTTGGAGTTGCTGTGGTAAGGGTGCCTGCCCACGCGGCTGCGCGCCACTCCAGGTCACTACTTCTGCCTGGGTGTCACTTCATCAGATGGAAGTGTGAATTTTCGTTTTATTTCATTTTTTTTTTTTTTTTTTTTTCCTGATCCACTGATGACCTATTGAACTGAATGCACTACTGATACATGTAGGGGTCTGGGGGCGAATTGAAAATGTCGATTCTCCAATTATCATGCTGAGAGAATCTTGATTTCATTAAAGACAACGGAGGCTGATATTATGCAATAACTTTTATTGCTCCCAGGACATGCAGCCCTTTAAAGTGTAACAACAAACATCATAAAGAAACATTCCATAGCAACAACAAAGCACCATGACGACCAGTAATCTTCCTCTTAGAGCTGCAAACGAATAAAACAACTTCTTCCAAAAAAACATGCTCCATAGATTCTTTTATAATTATGAAGATTCTGAAATGGAAGAAAGAGATTTATGGTAAAAACTGGTAAAAAAAATAAATAAAAGCAGGCAAGGATTAAAGATGAAAGACATCCTGCAAATATGAAAAACACAGAATAAACAAATCAACCACCAGGGAGTGGTGGGGGGGATAATATCAGCCTCCGTTGTCTTTAATGAAATCAAGATTCTCTCAGCATGATAATTGGAGAATCGACATTTCATTACAAGACCGGAGGCTACATTATGCACGTTTAAAGCTCTGTAAAGCCACATTACTTACATGTTCGACAGGTTTAAGGTAAAACTTAACAAAAGTGGAGGCATTAGATCAATCTGCTGCCTTGAGGATATCTGAAATAGAACCACCACTCCAAAAAACCTTGCTGGCCATAGCCCCTCGAGAAGAGTGAGCACCAAATTTGGATAAGTCAATGCCAGCTTCAAGCATTACAGTTCTTACCCATCTCGGAATTGTAGCAGAAGAGACTGCTCGAAAGGGTTTAACATACGAAATCAGTAACTGATTTTCATTTAAAGGTCTTAGAACACTCATCTTTTGCTCATACACTTTGATACAGTTAACAACACAAAGCTTGGGACAATCCAAAAAGTAAGGATAAAAAAATATTTTCAGACATAGTTTTAGTTCTTTTCCAAATTTCAAACAACACACCATCAGGAGAATAAATTTTATTACAAATTTCTAAAGCTTTAACATCAGAAACACGTCTAAAAGAAATCAGACAAAGCAGTGTAGCTAACTTAATAGACAGCTGTTTCCTGGAAAGAAAAGGGTTATCAGGCCATGAGGTAAAAAGATCAAAAACAAGGTTAACATTCCATAAAGAATTATACTTAGCCTTAGGAGGACGTTTGAGTCTTATACCTTTCATAACTCTACGAACTAGAGGATCAGTGCCAATAGAAAAATCATTTGATAGAGAGTGACCTGCAGAAATTGCAGATCTGTAACAATTAACTGTTCTATAAAAAAGTCCAGACCTAAAAAGATCTGCAAGAAAATTTGCCACTTCTACAGGAGGAGCAGCCACGGGATCCAAATCCCGTTCCAAGCACCAACTACACCACTTTTTCCAGGAACCAATATATCTTCTCCTTGTTCCCGGAGCCCATGACTCATCCAAAAGATCTTTAGCCTCTCCTGAAAGGCCAGAATATCTTCCCGAACCCCTGAAATCTTCTAGACAAGAAGGTCCATTTTGTCTTCTATGAGAAGAGGATGAAATTCTCCGTCGGGACCCTGAAGAAGATTCAAACTCCCGGGGATAAGGCGAGGAAAGTCTATTGTTAATTCCATCACCCCTGGGAACCAAATCTGAGAATTCCAAAAGGGAGTAATTAGAACAGTTTGGCAAAGCTCTCTTCGAACTTTCAAGAGAACTCTCTGAATTAGGGCAAAGGGAGGGAATGCATAGGAGATCAGGGACTTCCAAGGTTGGAGAAGACCGTCCACTGCTAAGGCTAAGGGGTCCGGCCTCCAACTGAAGAAACGATCTACCTGAAAGGTAAGTCTGCTTGCAAAAAGGTCTACTTCGAAAGGACCCCACAGCATCGAAATTTTCTGGAACACTGAAGGGTTCAGTTTCCAGTCGCTGGAGTCTCTTAGGAACCTTGAATTCCAGTCCGCCCTTGTGTTTAGAAGACCCGGAATAAACTCGGCTCTCAGAGAAATCTTGTGATCCCAGCAGAAATACCAAATCTTCTCTGCAAGATCCGCTAGAGGTTTTGACCTTGCTCCCCCTAGCCGATTGATATAAGTAACGGCTGAGAAATTGTCTAGCTTGATCAGGACCACATTGTTTTGGAGAATAGACTTGAAGCTCATCAGGGCATTCAAGCACGCTAACATCTCTAGAGAATTTATGTGAAGGGTTAGCTCTTCTCTCGACCATTTCCCCCCAGTTTCCACCTCTCCAAGTCTGGCACCCCAACCAAGATTGCTCGCGTCGGATTCCAAGACAAAACTCGGGGAATTCCCGAAAATTGCCTTTCCATTCCAACTGTCTAAGTTGTTTCGCCACCATAGAAGGTCCTCTCGAGCATCTTGGGACAGGGGAATTACATCTGAGTACCAAAGACCCCTCTTCAGACCTGAAGCTTTGAGTCTCTGTAAGGCCCTGTAGTGAAGAGGGCCTGGAGAAATAGCTTGAATGGATGAAGATAAAAGACCCACTATTCTCGCTAATTCTCTCAAACTTACCTGCTCCTTGGATAATACATAAGAAACTACCTTCTTTATTTTTGTTAGTTTCTTCTTGGGAAGTTGTAACTGGGTTAGGGTTGTGTCCACCTGGAAACCTAGAAATTCCAGATTCTGTGAAGGCGTCGTAATAGACTTTTCCATGTTGATAATAAAGCCAAGACTCTCCAAGAGACCCACAGTCCAGTCCATGTGGGACAGGAGTTCCTCCTTGTTCTGGACATCAGTAAGATGTCGTCTAGATAGATAATAAGGCGAACCCCTCTTCTTCTTAAACAGGCGGCTACAGGCCTGAGCACCTTGGTGAAACACCAAGGGGGCGAAGATAGGCCGAAAGGGAGACATTGGAACTGGTAAGTTATATTCCTCCAAACGAATCTCAGGAACTTCTGAGAAAAAGGATCCATAGGGATTGTAAAGTAAGTGTCCTTGAGATCCAATTTTATGAGCCAATCTCCTTTCTGAGGAAGATCCCTTAGGAGGTGTATACCCTCCATTTTGAAATGGCTATAAACAAGAAAAGAGTTCAGTTCCTTCAGGTTTATTACAGGACGCAAACAACCCTTTTCTTTTTTCTTCACCAAGAAGATTGTACTCACAAAACCCTGACCAGAATTTTGGACGATGCGGATCGCACCTTTCTCTAACATTTGATTCACCTCTGCATCCACCAAAACTGACTGTTCTTGGTCTAGTGAAAGCTCCCTGGGTTGTTTGGCCTGAAAAGAAATTGATATGAAATCTATCTTCAATCCCTTCAAAGTCTCCAAAACCCAAGAATCGTTTGTTATAGAAGGCCAAACGTGACTGAAGAGGGAGAGTCTTCCCCCTACCTTTGGAAGGGAAGAACCAAGAGGAAACCTTACCTTGTCCTTGCCCTTGGGACTGAAATCTTCCACGACCGGTACCACCTCTGTTACGATTGTTCCGGCCTCTTTGGGGAAAGAAATTGCCGTATCCCCGGTAGTTCCTTGAGTAGCCACGCTGATTCTGTTGGTAATAGGATCTGTTATAACCACGGCCGACAGCTGATGCTCCCCTGCCGACCCTTCCAAAAAATCTTCCGCCAAACATGCGTCTCATATTTGTCTGTGCTTTGTTAAAAGCTGCAAAGGTGGATACATATTTCCCAAAAGAC
Source organism: Lissotriton helveticus (assembly GCF_964261635.1). Lineage (NCBI taxonomy): Eukaryota > Metazoa > Chordata > Amphibia > Caudata > Salamandridae > Lissotriton > Lissotriton helveticus. The sequence goes on along the minus strand of NC_136067.1, from coordinate 156,398,060 downwards.
TTAATAAAGGCCTCTCCGAAGAGAAGACCATTGGGATACCCTTGCACGTCTTTGTTGGCCATATCCCCTAACTTGGGATTCATACGCATTAGAATCGCTCTCCTCCTCTCCGAGGTAAGGTTAGCGTTAGCATTTCCTAAAAGGCAGATGGCACGCTGGCTCCAGCCTCTAAGACGTTCAGTGTCAACTGGAGTGCCATGCATGGAGGCCTCTTCAGCCATGTCAAGGATCCTAGCCAAAGGACCAAGGGTGTCCAAAAGTTTATCCTGACACTGCTTAAGGCAGCTTTCCAGGCCTTTGCGAGGATCTCTCCCAGTTTTAAACAAGAAGGTCAAAAGTTCAGGGTCAAGATTAGGAGTTGATCCCGCTTTGTTATCTAAAAAGGGTTTTGGGCATTCAGATTTCATAAGGTTACGCAAATCCTTTTCGAGTGGTTTGCCAATCCAGGCCTTAATAAACTGAGAGACATGGTCCAAAGGCCACCAATCTGAACCTCTAGGATGGGTGATCTTAGAGGGATTAAACATTTCATTGCCTGATGGGTCTTTAATAGGTTCAAAATTAGTAGAAGATTGAGCCAGGTCCTCATCTAGGAGGTCGTCTTCAAACTTTTCTTGAGGATCAAATATGTACTCATCAACCCCCTCATCCAAATCCAATGGGGACAAATAATCGTCATCATCATTGACGAGGTCAATTGTGCCGCGATGGACACCCAATCTCTGTGTGCCGCAAGGGACACCTGTGCTCTTTGCGCCATTAAGGCCGCTCGATCTTTTTGTGCCGCTCGGGACACCCGCATCACTTGTAGCGCAAAGGCTACCAATAGATAAAACTTTATCAGACGTTCCCCTTATAAGATTTTGAGGCTCAATATGTTTAGACTTTTTTACAGCCTTACCACTCTTAGAGGGGAGTGGGTCCACCTCATCATCATCCGATGAAAAGACCGTTGGCTCATCAGGAGTGTCCCTTTTCCTCTTATTAAGAGCCGCCTCAATAGCTTCATTTAGGGAACACTTCAATTGCCTCTCAAAGAGACTCATAAGGGAGGCTTGAGTAAGGGGGGGATCATTAGCAGAGGAGGAATCCCCCTGTGACATAATGTTTACAATAAAGAATACCAAATAAGTAAAACGGAAATGTTGTTAAAAATAATCTGTCCCCTCCTTTTTTTTTTTAAATAATCAAGTAGGTCCCCGCTGGAGAACGCTACCTGAAATGATTAATTTAAGGGCCAAAAAAGCTGGAAATAATAATAGGGCGAAGGGGAGGCAGGCGAGATCGTTGCACGTCGGAAGAAGACGGGCAGTTGAATGTGTGCGCGAGTGCGAGACTCGAGCTCTGTTTATAATTGAATTTCCACCTTGCGGGTCACGCCAAGAGCATTCAGCTCTCATTTTGGGCAAGCGGGTCACCTCCAAAGTAAACGGAGGGACCCGGAAGTAGACCGCATATCTCGGAGCGCGTCTGGTTAGACGCTCCGGGTAGGCGGTATTGAATCCAAAGTTACCGAAGGGAAAAGACGCTGCTGGGGGCAGAGAGCAATCGGAGAATATGTATTTACTCCGATGACTCTCACGAAAGGGGCACAAGAAAGGGAAAGAGAGGAAAGCAGAAGGACCCAACCGAAAATTGGAAGGGTGTCCGTGTAAGGTAGGGAAAAACTTACCTTAACATATACATAAATAAAAAACACACAAAGAAGCAAAGTAACTTAACCAAAGGCATGACTAGTATCAATAAGAAAAGGGCTAAGAAAGTTCATTTCTTTCTTTAAATACGAAACACATGTGAAAGAGATTAAAACAATGCCAAAAGAGGCAATATATCAGCTTAAATATCTTAAAAAATAGAAAGTCATGAGAGACAAGAAGAAGTTGTACTTAACTGTCCATGGGCAGCGAATAAAAGAGGAAGATTACTGGTCGTCATGGTGCTTTGTTGTTGCTATGGAATGTTTCTTTATGATGTTTGTTGTTACACTTTAAAGGGCTGCATGTCCTGGGAGCAATAAAAGTTATTGCATAATATCAGCCTCCGGTCTTGTAATGAAATCTGTGCGCGACACAAAGTCATTGGGGCCGAGTCTGTAGCCCTGCTGACCGCTGCCCCTCCAGTAGAGTGCTATGCCCCTGTGGCCCTGCCTCACGAGCCTGGTCACAGCCCCCACGTGCTACCTGCCTGCCTAATAGTGCGACGCAGCGCCTCATTACTTGTGGAGAAATAAGAGTCCATCCCTCCTTCATGCGATATCTAAACCGAGTGGGTTTGGATATCGGGTGAAGAAGGGATTGACAAATAGCACAAATAGCTGATAAAATGGCTGGATACAATTTTTTTTTTTTTTTTAAGGTGAATGCCGATAACAGTGCTGCTGAAACAATTAACTTAAAGATTTGTATTTATGGTGCAACTTTTGTCCTGATGATGGTCTTGTGGATTTGAATAACCGGATGTGAGACCGAAACGTCGACGCAACGACATGACTTTTGTATGTGGTTTACAATGGATGTTTTATCAATGGAATCAAAACTGCAGAATTGAATATTGTATATGACTGATGTTATGCATGGTCCATATGTTAACAAAAGGTGTCTGAAACCCCTGTACACATGAGAAGGAATTTAAACCGTGATTATTATGCTGCCATACATGATGTTGATTTATGAATACTGTTCTATTTTCATTTGAAAATGATTGGATTGTGATAACTGATTAATTCTATCACATAAAAAAGCAGTTTTTGTTATAAATCTTGTGAGTTCTGTCAAATAATTACACGTTCTGCGGTGCTTGACTGCCCGCCTGTGACAGGTTTGGGGCACCGACAAAGAATGGGAAGAACTGACCCCAAGCAGCGCAAGCTGCAGTTTGAGCAAGCTGGATCCCTCTGGGGCGGAGGTGCAAGCTCTGATGCTGAAGAGTCTATTGGCGTATGTACAGAAATACCCCCCACCACTGATACCACGGCCCTCATGATTGAACTGAAAGCGAGCTTCCAACCCATAGATGCCTGCGTCGACACACTGACCACCCGGATGGATTGGTTCAGGGAGCGTTTAGTTCGCCAGGGAGGTTAGGCTGGATAACACAGAGGAAAAGATATCCAGCCTTGAGGACACTACATCTACTGTGCAAAAGCTCTTGGAGAAGGTAGAACGGGGTTGCAAGCAGATGGCCATAACAAATGAGGATTTAGAAGTGAGGTCCAGACGCAACAGTATCCTAATATGTGGCATAGCTGAAACTACAAACCTGGGCCACCCTACTCCTTTGTTGAGCAACTACTTGTGGACCTTTTTGATCGCTCCAGCTACTCCCAAACTTTTTCAGATGAAATAGCTCCCCGCACTCTGGGACTCCGCACCATGCTTTATTATCGCGAGGCTCCTTAATTATAAGGACAAGCACAATATCCTCCGGCTGGCCTGGGGCAGCGGGTATTGCAATATCAGGGGCCCACCCTCTCCATTTACCCTGACTTTACACCCAAGGTCCAGGAAGCAAGCCACAAATTGTCAAGAGTACGTTACGCAAGCTGAACATAAAATATGCAGTGTTATACCCAGCCCGTTTTAAAATTCATCCCCACAGTGGGCATGGCAAACATCCCTGTGTGCCATGCCCACAAACCCACTGCCCTGGCATACATCAGTCACCCCTTTAGCTGAGTTCCCTATGCCAGTGGTGTGGGCACAGGGGCATGAGCCCTGTGCCCCTACAGTACCCAGGGCCATTCCTTGGCACTGTAAGTGCAGTGATGCTATTAAGAGTATATGGTGCTGGGATGTTGTCATTACGAACTACACTGAAGACTGACAAGTTTGATATCAAACTTCTCAGCACATTAGACCCACACTGATGCCAGTGTGGGATTTAATGTAAAAAGCACTACAGATGGCATCTTAGAGATGCCCCTGAAACCAACCTACAATCCACGTCTTGTCTGAGAGGCTGCCTAGGCTGCCACACAGCAGACCTGTTGATGGACACCTGGGTGGAGAGCCCCCGCTCTCCTGGGCCTGCAGCAATGCACATCCTGGGCGAGGTGCTAGGTCTCCTCCCCCAGGATGGGCAGGGGGAAGCTTCAAAGGCATAGCACCTTTTGTGAGCTTTTCCAGACCACTTGCTGTACTCCGCAACTGGCCCCCACCAGTTCTGACCCCCACTCTGGCTGGAAGACTGGTGGGAAACCCTACGTGAGGAAAGGGGGTGTGCCAGCCTGTACCAACTCCACCCCTCAGGTGGGAGAGGCGAGGTGAAGCACAACTCCGGGCTCCGGCCATCTTGAGGATGGGGAGCCCTGCCCAATCAGGGATAGGCTCCTACCCCCCCCCCCCCTCCCACAGGAGAGGAGCAGGATAGTGGGTGTACTCACCCCAGGACAGGGGACCAAGGACCTATTGGTCCCTGCCCTTCCCCCTACCTGTAACGCCCCTAAATGAAGTATTTAGGGGCAGCCTGAACCTTCCTTCCTCAGATCCCGATTTCGAAACAAGAAAATACCAAGACCACCTGCCGTGCACCTGCTAACAAGAGGACGACACCAACTGACTTGGCCCCAGCCCTACAAGCTGCTCCTCCACGCGCACAAAGCTCCCCACAACACCGGCCCAGCATACCGCAACAGACAACTCAGCTTCTACAACCCCACCCGCCCTCGCCACAGTCCCTCGCATCCGAAGAACGACCGGCGGCAGATCCTTCTCCCACCTCGCCGCCAAGACCTGGAACACCCTCCCAACAAAACTACGCTTTACCCAAGACCTACTGGCCTTCAGAAGACTCCTCAAGACCTGGCTCTTCAAACAGTAGCAGCACACCTCCCCCTCTTCTCTCCCCCCCCCCCCCCCCCCAAATCCCACCCACCTCAGCCCCTTGAGACCCTAACTGGTATGTAGTGCGCTTTATAAGTATCTTGATTGATTACCACTCCTGCCCAGAGTTCCCAAGAAGATCAGGAACAACCGGGCCCAAGTCATTTTTGTGGTTCTGGATTGGGCATGGAGATTGTTATCCTGAACTGTTACGCATGACAATCGTTCCTCTGATCAGGCTGCCTCTTTGAGAGGATCTTCTGTTGCAGCAACAGAGGAGGGTTCTGCACCTGAACCTGTGCGCACACCACCTTTTATGTGTGTAGTTTGAGCGGTGACAGTTGACAGTTATCGACCTTCCTCCTAAAGTCTGCAATGTTGTTCTGACTGTCAGCTAGAGGGGAGTCATATGATTCTCATTACATACTTTGTGCTGCAGCACTGTGTTTGTGCCGGACAAGCTGGACCAAGATGTTTATTCAAAAGCCACAGGCTTCAAATGGTATCCCTTAGTCCGCACACAGAATACTCTGAGGTTCCATGACCTACCTACCAACCAATCCATCCTAAAAAAGATAAATAGAAGCCATTACGTTTCTTAGAAGCACTGTTCCTGCACGCACCACAATAAACTGGAGTTATTTCCATTCACCTGGTGCTCTGTGTAGCTGCATCCTCATTAGAAATGTCTTGATCGTTCACCACCATGTCCTCCGCACCCGCATGGCCACCTGTTCACTACTGCTATCCGCCCTACGTTATTACTGCAATTTCACGTCTGCTATTAGTGCTCCTACTCTCCTGCTTTATCCTCAAATTCAACACAAACGTTACTTTCCTCACTAATTTTGCTACTTTGTTATGCTCACTTCACACCTATCTTCCTTTGTGCCACACACTGTCATCTTTCAACTTTGCACTATTGCAACCTTATTCACTTACCTTAATAATGCAACTTAAAAGCGCATGTTTACTTCATCTTAAGTGTCCCAGCACTAAGAAGTGGAGTACAGCAAATGGAGAGCACAACAGGAAAAGCCTAACTGGAACCAAAAAGCCAGGTTTTCATTTAGTTTCTGAGTGACGATTCCATGGGGTCCAGCCGAAGGTACAACAGTAGTGAGTTCAGAATTGTAGGAGCCAAGTAACTGAAGGTGCAATCATCCACTCTAGCCTTCCTGATTCTAGGAACAGAGACCAGATTCACTGCGGCTGATCTCCAAGTTCTGCTAGGAACATAGGGAGTAACCACTTCCTGCAGATAAGCAGGGCCTTGACTGAATTGTGCTTTGTAGCAAAAACAGAGCCTCTTTTACTGGTAGCCAGTGCAACTTCTTCAGTGCGGTGCTGATAGAGGCTCGCCTCGGAAGGCCAAGCAGTGTCCGAGCTGCCGCATTCTGCCTGCGTTGAAGCCTTTTCAGACGTGATTGGGAGACACCTAAGTACAAAATATTACAGTAATCCACTCTGGATATAACTAGCACCTGGATTACTGTTTTTTGGGCCAACTCTGGAAGATGGTGATGGAATTTTTTTTATTTAAAAATCAAAAAAATTCCATAACACTTTCCGGCATGGGCATGATCTGGGCATTGAACGAGAGCTCATCAAATCAGATGCCCAAGTTCTTAACCCTGAGGGATGGTAAAGGGCCAAGGTTGTCAGACCACCAGGCATTAGACCAGATGTTCGAATGCTTATCCAGGCCCATAGTCTACTCAGCATTCAGTTTTAAGCAGTTGAGGTCCATCTAAGCGGCAACATCGGATAGGCACACACTTGAGGACGACATCTGCTCACTATTGTGGGGCAGAGTTATGACAAGCTGAGTGTCATTAGCGGATAAGATAATAGTAACATTTAACTGCTCAATGACCCTAGACAGAGGGCTAACCTAGACATTAAAAAGAGTGGGGCTCAGAGACCAGCCCTGAGGCTTTCCTTGCTGCAAGGGACATATTGACTGAAAAGGTTTTTTGTGATACCTGAAAGGTACGTCTCTGCAAGAAAGAGGCGAACCACCGCAAAGCTTTGCCACTAATGTCACTGTTCCATAGTGGCTTGATGAAAATATTATGAGATACAGTGTCAAATGCAGCACTGAGATTAAGCATAAGAGTGGACGTGGTGTTGCCCTCCTCCATAATCCACCTAGCCGATTCAGAAGCGAGATGCAAGGCAGACTCCTGCGCTAAAGGGAGGGCGGAAACCTGATTGTGTTCCCTGTAGAAACCCATTATCCTCCAAAAAGTCCGAGCTGGTTGTTTACATGTTTTTCCACTAACTTACCATAGAGGCAACTATGATATGGGCTAATAATTTTCGGACCTTTATAAATCCAGTAGCGTGTTGCGTTTATTTTTTTGTTAGTTTTACAAGGGGACCACCATGGTGCGTTTCCAATGTTGAGAGATGCAGCCGGGGGACAGGTAGAGCTTGATAATTTTACCAACAATAGATTAGATGACCTTGCAGCCCTGCTCTAAAATGGTGGGGTAAATTAGATCCGCTGGAGAACCGGATTTAACAGAGTGGTCAAATTGGTAGTAGAAGCTGGGCCAAATAGTTGTAGCTTTACACTGGTGGTCACAAATTCAAACCACATCTCCAGTTGTGAGTGACGTCATGGATCTTTGGGGAAGACACTGTAGATTTTTTCCACTTCAGGTCAGGGCGCCAGTACATTACAGCTATCTTTGGAGGGAGTGAAAAAGGGTGAGAGCACAGATGGTGCAGTAAGACTTTTAACAATGTGAAAAATGTCACGTGAATATTTTGTCAGAAGTGCTCACGCCTCTTGCACATCTTTTTAGCAACAGGAAGTTTGACATTAAACATTTCAGCGGAGGGATTTTTTCCACGCAGCTTGTTTGACCAGAGAGGCAATTTGGTCAAGAGCATTTCTTAGCCAGCTATCCAGTTGAGGGCTGGCTTTATTTACATTATGATCCAGAGTCAGACTTACGTTCTGAAAGCATGACGGAGCCTCACTGGTGTCACTGTAGACCATTTCCGGGCCAAAAAGGGTGCAGGAGTTGAGATCTGATGTCCTGTTACTGGTAAGGTTAACAGGGATTGCTAAATGATCTGACTATACCAGTGGAATAGGCATACAAATTCCAACATTTGTCATGTTGGTAAACATGAAGTCGCAAATGTAATCCTAACTGGAGAAGCTATAGGCTCTTAAGGTTGCCGATTTAGTGTGTTGGCAACTTGGCAGTTATCATCAAACTGTATATTGAAATCTCCCAGGACGCAAGCATTTTTTTTGAACTTGTGTTTCCCAGGCGTCCTGCTGGATCCGAAAACTTTTGCTGAACAAAACCATTGAACGTGCTGTCGGGTGGCTCTATTCGGCCTCATGTGACGGCGTGTTGGGGTATTTGGTGTAGGTTAGGGCATCACAGTGACTATATAGGCACCACCCAGATGCGCGGGTGTCCGTTCTTTTCTCTCCGTTCCAGTTAAGCACTGATCCGGGAAGAGCTACCCCTCTGTTGCTTTTTGGTAGGTTTTTTCTTGACGTTTTGTCGACTTCTGTATTTTTGTGTTGTGTGCGAGGGGATGTCTTTGAGGAAGACCGGGTTTAAGCCAATGCTTGGCCAGTCCCCGCACGATGTTGGCCACTGATCTTCACCTCATTTGCCAATAGTGTCTTGAGCACAACCATGATCCGAAGTTATACTGGTACTGTCGGACATGGCTCCTAAGCCCTTGAGGGAGTGGTCATTGAAGCTCCTTGCAGCCTGACCGCTGTCACCGTCAAGCGATACTCCGCGGAGGTCCTGGGCAGATGGAGGAAGAGGTTGTTGCAAGACCACTCTTGGAGCCTAAAGTCCTTCTCATTCCACTCAAGGTCGTCTGGACACTTAAGAGGCACAAGAAGAAGTATTTGAAGCGGACTCTGTCTTCACCTCGGATGTCGTGCGTCGACTAAGGTTATAAGAGCACTGACTCTAGGCACAGTTCTGCCTAGCTGGAGCCAGATTTGACTTTGTGCCCCCCCCCCCCCCCCTTTCCGCGAGCCGGACAGACCCCTGCTCATATTAAAGAGTTTTACGAGGCCATGTGCAACGTATTTGAGCGTGCTGACTCCTCCGGTGAGGCTTCGGGCTCCCAGGGGTCAGGAAGGGCCCGTCCTATTTAATGCCATCTGCACCGGCTGTGGCGCAGGTGGGCCCTCTGGGATCCGATCCTAGATCTGGTCTGCATGTCTTGCCACTGCGATCTTCTCCAGCTTCAGACCTGAAGTCTGTGCCTGAAATGTAGCCGGAACGACATCGCTCGATACAGATTCTGATGTTGATAGCACCCCTGGGTTCAATGTTGTTACCTGAGCACTTTGAGGATGTGCTAGGCTTGGGAGAGGAATGGGAGGGGTCTATGGACCCTCTTGATCACCAGGATGACTCTGTGGAGCTGTTGGACTGGTATGGGGAACTTGGAGGCCAGTGGACTCAACACTTTTCCAGATACTGGCATGCTCTCTCCGCTAACTTTGGCTACGGAGGAGGGGGCATCTTATGCCATGTTAGTTAAGAGGGTTGCTAAGGTCCTTGGGCTGGAGCTGCCCTCAGTGAGCTCAGGACTAATCTCCTGACCGAAGTGCTTCAACCTGGGGCCTCCACCTCCGAACCCCTTTTACCCTTTGATGAAGCTCTTACTGATGTCCTTCCATGCACATGGTCAAAGGCTAGCACAGGGGCTCCTGTGAATAGGACAATGCAGTATGCAATGTTATTTTGGCAGCCAGGCTTCCCTCCACTAAGACTGTATACTCCTTCCGTTGGCAGAATTGTGTATTATACTGTACACAAAGTTCTATTGACCCTCTTTCTGCTGTTCATTCTGACTCTTGTCCAACAGGGCTCTGCTTTGGGAACTCTCAAGGGTTACCTTTCTGCTCAGTCTGCTTTTTTGGACCTGCCAGACAAGCCCTCTCTCGAAGTCTCCTATTGCACATAGACTTCTAAAAAGGCTGGGTCACTTGTTTCCATCCACGCCCTTTGTTACGCCACAGTGGGACCTTAATTTGGTCCTCGCCTACCTGATGTGTGCTCCCTTTGAGCCTTTGCACAATTGTCCCCTCTGGCGGTTGACCATCAAAACAGTCTTCTTAGTGGAAATTCTGCCTGGAGGGTAAGCGAATTGCAGGCGTTATCTTGCTCGCCTCTCTCTGATGTCTTTTCCAGACAAAGTGGTGCAAGGCACCCGGGCTTCCTTTTGCCAAAAGTTGTGATCCCCATTCCATCTTGGTCAGTCCATCACATTGTCCTCCCTCTTTCCTCCCCTGCATCCCTCTAAGGAAGAGGAGCGTCTCCATCAACTGGACCCAAAAAGAGCGTTGTCATTCTACCTTGACCACACAAAAGAGCTCCTGGTGGACGTCCAACTCTTTGTGGGGTACTTGGGAGCGAACAAGAGAAAGGAAGGGCAGTGCAGAAAAGTACCATCTCTCGCTGGGTTGTTCTATGCATTAAGATCTGCTATGCCCTGGCAAAGAAGCAGACCCCTGAGGGATTAAGGGCCCATTGCACCAGGGGGAAGGCTGCGACTTCGGCCTTGGCTCGGAGTGTCCCAGTCCTAGACATCTGTCAGGCAACAACGTGGGCATCATTGCACACGTTTGCCAAACATTACTGCTAAGACAAACAAGTCCACAAAGACTAGCATTTTGCCTGTTCAGTCATGCAGGACTCCCAAGTTTGAGATATTGGTCTGCAACCCACCGCCGGATCAATCAATCAATCGATAAGCGCACTACATACCCGCGAGGTTCTCAAGGTGCTGGGGGTGGGGGCCTCTACTGATCAAACAGCCAGGTCTTTAGTATCCTCCTGAAGGTCAGTAGGTCTTGGGTCTGTCGTAGGCTCAGTGGGAGGGGGGGGTTCCATGTCTTGGTGGCGAGGTGGGAGAAGGATCTCCCGCCGGTGGTTGTTCTTCAGATGCGCCGGACGGTGGCGAGTGAGAGGTCGGCGGAGCGGAGCTGGCGGTTGGGGATGTAGAAGGAGAACCGTCTGAGGTAGGCTGGGCCTGTCTTGTGGAGTGCCTTGTGTGCTTGGATGAGGAGCTTGAAGGATATCCTTTTGTTGACGGGGAGCCAGTGCAGGTTTCTCAGGTGGGGGTGATGTGGCTGTGTCGTGGTACATCGAGGATCAGTCGTGCCGAGGCGTTTTAGATCCGTCGATTGATGAGCTTGGTCGGAGCTCCCGCGTAGAGGGCGTTTCCGTAGTCTAGTCTAGTCTGCTGCTGACAAGGGACAGGGTGACTGTCTCTCTTGTATCTGTCGGGATCCATCTGTAGAACATGCGGAGCATGCAGAGGGTGTTGAAGCAGGAGGAGGAGACGGCGTTCACTTGCTTGGTCATTGAGAGCGTTGAGTCGAGGATGATTCCCAGGTTACGTGCGTGGTCGGTGGGGGTTGGGGCTGCCCTAGTGCCGTTGGCCACCAGGAGTCGTCGCAGGCTGATGGGTTGGAGCAGAGGATGAGGACCTCTGTCTTGTCAGAGTTCAGCTTCAGACGACTGATCTTCATCCTGTCGGCGACGGCCTTCATTCCTTCATGGAGGTTGGCTTTGGAGGTGATGGGGTCCTTGGTGAGGGACCGGATCAGTTGAGTGTCGTCGGCGTAGGAGATTATGTTGAGGTCGTGCTGTCGTGCACCGTGTGCGAGCGGGGTCCTGTAAATGTTGAACAGTGTCGGGCTGAGAGAGGATCTTAGGGGTACGCCGCAGATTATCTCTGAGGCTTCGGAACTGGGTGAGGCGGATGCTCTGCGTTCTGCTGGAGAGGAAAGAGGTGGTCCATTCCAGAGCCTTGTCTCGGATCCCTGCGGAGTCTAGGTGTGCGCGTAGTGTGCGGTGGCAGACTGTATCGAAGGCGGCGGAGAGGTCTAGGAGGAGGAGTGCTGCAGGCTCCCCGTTTTCTAGCAGGGTCCTGATGTCTGTGGCGGCGTTGAGGGCAGTCTCGGTGCTGTGGTTGCTGCGGAACCCTGACTGGGAAGGGTCCAGGATTCTGTTCTCTTCGAGGTATCTGGTTAGCTGTCTGTTAACGATTTTTTCAATGGCTTTGGCCGGGAAGGGGAGCAGAGAGATGGGTGGAAGTTCTTGAGGTCTCTTGGGTCTGCCTTGAGTTTTTTGAGTAGGGCGTTGATCTCTGCGTGTTTCCAGGTCTCTGGGAAGGTCGCGGTCTCAAGGGAGAGATTGATGACGTTGCGTAGGTGGGGTGCGATTGAGCTGCTTGCTTTGTTGAAGACGTGGTGTGGGAATGGGTCTGACGGAGAGCCGGAGTGGATTGTGCTCATGGTCTTGATGGTGTCATCGACGCTCACGCGGCTTGGGTGTCTAATTCAAAGGTAAATGTAAATGTAAATGTAGACGTACTTGTAAAGCGCACTGATACTCCTGAGTGTCCTGGCGCTGTACTCATACCGCTAGGGAACCCTTCCTGGTTTTTCCCCGTGAAATGTCCACTCCTGGGCATCCCCAGGGTGCAACCAGGCATCCCTAGCGCTGTAGCGGGCCATTGTGGAGACTAAGCAAGCTATTGCCCAGAGTTGCAGCGTGTAACCCATGCTTAGAGTAGGCACCGAGGCGAGAAATCAGGTCCGAGGAATTATGAGCCCACGATCCACCGAGACCAGCCAAGGTAGGAATTGAACCCTGGTCCCGGGCCAGACCTCTGCATCAGGGACTGCCGCTCTAACCATTGAGCCACACTTCTCCAGGTAAGGGATCTGCAGCTAAACGTCTCATTCAGATGAACAAGTTACTTACTTTTGGCAAGCCCCAGCCATGCATCCCCACTGTGTAGACTAATGTAGTAGAGCTAGGGTTGTTCCCATGTTCAGGGCCCTAGTTTTTCATATGACTGTCCGTTACTTTGTGGCTCTGCGTTTCTGGTGTGGAAGAAATGGAAAAGTACTGACGTCCGCGTGCCTAGGTCAAGCCTGTATAGGCACCACGATGTTGTAACCGATGCGAAAGCAGACGTCACGCGGAGCCAAATGGAGCCACCCGACTGCTCACGCAAGTGGTTTTACTCCGCAAAAGTTTTCGGATCCAGCCTGACGCATGAAAAATTCAAAGGTAAGGAATCTGCAGCTAGATATTGTCTCTACCAGATAATGCGTTACCGAAGGTAAGTAACTTATTCTTCTCGGTTTGCGGTTTGGGAAGGAAGGTAGTATGGCAGTAATCGTTCACAGAATATATACACATTCAACCAACAATTCAGTTATACAAGCTTTTGCAATCGCTTCCTGCAGGGAAGGTTCTCCCTTACCCAAAACTTCTTTTTGAATACTAGTCATTGGTATACATCACTATTAGATGATCCAAGCCTACAGCTTACAACTAGGACCAGTTCTAGCCATCTCGTAGCCTGGCAGTGAAGTGTGCAGTTTCTTAGCAGCTATAAAGTTATTATCTTCATTTTTCATAACCTCTGGGAACAGTTGCAGTGGTATTACTCCTCCATTCATGTTTGTATCGGAATGGTTGAGTCCATATGTATTTGTTACTGAGGCACTCAAAATTGAATTGCCCTCCGTCTATTTATCTGCGGATTTACCAAATTGTTCCCCCCCCCCCCCATTTTGTGCAAATAAGAGCTAGCTAAATTGTGTTGACTGCAGACCATGCAAGAGCTCCTGAATTTCCATAGCCAATTGTCTTTACTGTGTGCACTCCTGCTGTAAGTGGAGGGGTCTCTAAACTTACTGAGAACCACCTCAGTTACCAGTATGTTCACTTAACAGTATACTTTAGTGAGCTGCATTAGTACTGCATCCACCACAATGCTGTCACGTCGGATACAAGTGGGGGCCTTTCCACAAAGGCATTTTAGAGTATGTAAAGTAGTAATCCGGTGGTACTCTTCTCCTATATGCTTTTGCCCAAATACATTGAAAATGGGAATATTCGTGTACAGTTAGTTGAACCAGAAAGGATGTTGCCCTCTCTGGACTTTTACTAACCAAGAGTTATGCGTTCAGTACAGATTTACAAGTGCATATAAATGTATGCAGAGGTACTGGAAGTATGCAGCAGATGAGGGCCAAATTATGCGACATGGTTGAGATAATTATCCTACCAAAAAAGGCACATTATGTGATATAATGCAGCAAGTTTTGTAATAGTATTTTTTTTTAATTTTTTTTATTTTTACACTTGTTAATTTCGTTTGGAGGATTGGTGGCACCTTATTAGTACAGGTTTAACACCCAAATATAGCCATAAGCAACGGAGTGGTGATCGATCAACCTCTGCAGAGGGTCTTCCTCTGTGATGTAACACGTGATGCTTTGCTGCATTTCTAGAAATGTTACATTTTGAGCTAGAGAACTATTTTTTTCCATGTTAAAATCTGCAGTTTAGGCAGCAGTTGATTAATTGTGCGAAACGATGCAGTGGCCGCACAATTCCAGTGGCCCAGGGTGTATTCAAAGGAGTATTACTGTAGTACTAATTTGTGTACTCGAATACTTTTGTAACTGGCCCCAGAGCGTCCATAAAAGCTCCCCTGTCTTGTCTACATATGTCGGTGCCAGTGAATACATGCTTATATTTGCGGATTCCTTTTGGCAAGCACAGTACACCACCTTGCAACCTGACAGTTAAAGGTTCACTGCCTGCCTAGCCATTGGAGGCACTGCATTTATTGGTGAATCTTTATTTCAGAATCTTGGGACAATATTCGATGGCATCCAACTGGCCTGTCTCTCTGCTGAAATTCGTGGGTGGGCTTAAAGCTTTTGCTTAAAAACCCGTATGGTGAGAACCTGGTTAGAGGCTTCATTGTTTAATGTCGGGGTTACATTTATGAATGAGACTTTCCACAGAACAGAACCAATAGAGTCCCGCTCCTTGCCAGAAACCTCCCATTCTAATTGTTTGTTCTACATTCCTGCCTCGGTAATGTGAACTAATTGCAGATCTCGAAATGATCACCAGCAATGTAATCTTTAAATACCATGCAATGTCCTGCGCTTGGAAAGCATGTCATTGAGTTTTCAAATGAGCGACCTAATAGCATGTTAACTTGCCTCGGAATATGGCAGCTTTCATTTGGTAGCTGCTCTGGTCATGCTGTCTTGTTGCCATAAATGAGCAATCTGACCCGTTGCCCCTCTCGTCTGGCAAGAACTTCCGACGTTAATTCTATTAACGAAGAGGGGATACACTATAGTTTTATTTGAAATGGGCTCGCATTAGAGGTTGGCGTGATTAATTTGGTGGCTGCAAATAACTTGGAAGTGATAAGTTCTGCCACAGCTCCCCACTATTGTGATTAGATTCCGAGCACTTCTATTCCGCGTCGGAGGCCCCTTAGGCTGTATTGGTGCAAGCAAGCAACTGGTTCTTGATTTGCCTTAGAGGCCCACTTTTGTGACGAGGTTGCTATGCTCTTCTATTCCGCGTCGGAGGCCCCTTGGGCTGTATTGGTGCAAGCAGCTGGTTCTTGATTTGCCTTAGAGGCCCACTTTTGTGACTAGGTCGCTATGCACTTCTATTCCGCGTCGGAGGCCCCTTGGGCTGTATTGGTGCACGCAGCTGGTACTTGAGTGCCTGAGATGCCCACTGTTGTGACTAGATTGCTGAGCTTTTCCATTCCGTGTCAGAGGCCCCTTGAGCTGTATTGGTTAATACTTTCACTCTGTCACTAATTGCAAACTAGTTTGCTGTGTACACCTAAAGGTGTCCATTGGAGGTCAGTGCAAACTGTTCTAAAGTCCATGTTTCGGTACTTCATTAATCTAGGGCCTTGTGATTGAGGCTGGACCAGGATAGACTTTAAAATGGCAGAGATCTATACATATTAGGGGCAATTAATGACATTTTATAGCTTCTGTCAAGCTTGTGTTGAAAATAGCTATATCACCTGTCGTCAGATAGCAATTAACATAATAGTGCCCTCTCTTCATTGTAGATATTCTGAACATTAGGACCTTCGAAATATCTGACATTCCTAGTACAGATGCAAAACGCTGCTGCAAGGTTCAGTTTGAGCCTCATGGAAGGTGATCCTGTTAGAGCTTCGTTGACTACAGAACTAGCTCTTACTAAAACTAACTTTTTAGTGGGTGGGCAATATACCATCACATCATTCATTCACATATCCATGTTTTTTTTTTTTTGTAGATTTAATCACTTACGATCCAAGAATCCCGATTCGTCTTGTTTTTAAGACTTATTCTTCAAGCGCTGGAATCTTTTCACGTATTTTCTTATTTTTTATTATAAACCAATTTCCAATCTTTTTTTTTTTTTTTTTAGCAGACCCAGCCACTGCGTTTCATCTCTTGTAAGGACTTCATCAGGGCCTACAAATATACGTATCTACAGTAATAAACACTTTTTAATGTTGAAAGCAATTTTCATATTCACTTTTTTCTTTTCTCAATCTTTTTTCAATTTTTCTTTTCATGGTCTATAAAATTAATAAGTATGTGCCTTATGCACATGCCTTATTATTTTTATCCAAAACTGCCCAATCTTACATTGTCAAAGTTTGAAGAGAGAAGAGAAAATATGATAATTGTTTTTGTATATTTCAATCAATCAGGACATTTGTAAAGCACACTACTTACCTGTGAGGGTCTTAAGGAGCTTGGGGGAGGGTGGGTTGAATGCTGCTCTTGAAGGTTAGCAGGTCCTGGGTCTGCTGTAGGAGGATGGGGAGGGTGTTCCAGGTTTTGGCGGTGAGGTGGGAGAATGATCTGCTGCCGGAGGTCGCTCTTCGGATGCGGGGGACTAGGGCGAGGTCGGAGCGGAGCTGGTGGTTGGGGGTGTAGAAGCTTAGTCGTCTGAGGTATGCTGGTCCGGTGTTGTGGAGTGCCTTGTGTGCGTGGGTGAGGAGCTCTTTAGGCCCTGATGAAGTCCCTATAAGGGATGAAACTCGTTGCCTGGTCTGCCAAAAAGATTGGAAAATGGTTTATAGTAAAGGATAAGTGAAAAGATTCCAGCGCCACAAAGGAAAAACTCAAATCCTTATTTTTTTATCTTAATTCATTACGGCAAAAAAAAAGCATTGTCGCCCTCCCACTAAAGAGTTTTCTAATTTGATTTTAGTTTTATGGGCAGTTGAAACCCTGTGAGTAGTCACACGTGGGAGATTTTGGAGCACTGACCAGTGCAGTCTGGAAGACCACTACTTCCATTTTGTTTCAGTTTGGCTTTCTTAATAACTTGCTTCCAACATTGTGCGCGGTACATACTGGATCACCATGTCAGATGTTTAGCTCTTCCCATTCAGGTCCTTTTATTCATGTCTAATGGGACTTTTTGCACTGAAATTGGGTGTAGGCAAAAAGTCTACAGAAGAGGTTAGTTGCTATTGATATTGCTGTGTTAGTGCCTTGGGTTGTGCATAAACTATTTGTGAACTGAACAGTGCAGAGGGGCTGCTAATGTTTGGCTGTACATTAGCTGCCATCATAAAGTGGCATCTTACCTAATCGGCTTTTGAGGTCGCTGAGTATATACACTGGCTGTCAGGCAATCGGAGGAACAATTCCTGGCCAGAGCTTAAGCTCATTCCAGTTCGATGCTTGTTTCAGAGGAGTTAAAGCAGCAATGGTACCACACTCAACCCACGGACGGTTCCGGTTTCAACAAGCTTTAGCAAAGGCAATACTTCTTGCTTGCACTGTTAGATGAGTTCTCTGAGGAATTTCCTTGTGATGGTTTTCTTTAGCGAGGGGGGCACACACTGCTTGAGGACCTACGAACCTCAGATGTGAAGTCACTGTCATGACTAGAGAAGCTGCTTCTGCTGCGGACAGATCTACAATGGCTGCGTGTGCAGAAAATAATTAGTTGGCCATAGCATCCACTTCCTAAATGAAAGTCAGTCAGTCCACTTTATACGATTAATTAAAATCATAAAAGTGCAAAATACATAAAAACACTAAAGATAAAACATCGACAATATAATCAGTGTTAAAACATAATGTCGAATTATATAAAATTTGCTTAAGATATAAAAATAAGGGCTTTATGCATGGTTTATCATAGAGATTTTCCTTTTCCTGAGACTAACAGCAGCAACAAGAAAACTGGCAATATTAAAAAATATCCCAGGTACTGTTAAACATCTGAAGATAAAGCAACACTGGTCTAACCTGTAAAAAGCCTTTTTCCTTCAATAAGGGGACTAAAAACTTCCTGCGAATTTCATTATAGTAACGGCAAATCATCATAAAGTGCAATGTGTCCTGTGGGGAGTGGTTATCACACTGGCACCGAGCAGCATCCTCTGGTTTACACCACCAAGGCAAATCACCAAGTGTGAAATGGATCAAATTAAAACTAAATCTAGTGAGGAGCCAGCGGTGGAAAGGCTTAGTCACAATTCTCAGATATGCCTCGATAAACATAGAAGATTTTGTCAGATAATGGGCCCTTACCTGAGGTTTCTGTAGCTCCTGCTCCTCACGATTTAGCGCCACTAGATTAAATAACTGGGATTTTACCCATTTCACATCTTCTTTTTTTAACCCCCTCTGGAGAATTAAAAAGATCAGGCCGCCCCAATTTAAAGAGCATGAGTTTAACATAAGACAGCCATGGAATGATACTGGCTTTATCCAGCTTAATGCTATCCTGCAGGATCTGGTGGTTCAATGTTCTATCTGCGTTAAGCCAGGTTTTGAGCCAACAGACCAGCGGTGCTAGGCTCAACAGATCTGAAACCTAGCCCCGCCCCAGTTCCTGATGGGTAGCAAAAGTTGAGGAGGATTGTGGTACAGACAGGAGGACACGTGTAAATCTATTTTCTGCTAACTGTACCCCATCCTGCTGTTTGTAGCCCCAAATAGATGAGCCATGCATAGCAATTGCCAGACACTTGGATCTATAAATGTTAAGCATATCCTCAAACGGCCTAGCCCCCAAGCGCTGTGCAAACCCTAATAAAGCTGAGGTGGATCTAACTACTGCATTCTTTTTAACTCTGTTGGAGAACCCAGGAGCATCTTTCATCGGAAATTACCCCCAAATAAGCAAAGGAGGTCACCCCCGTTGCCTCAGCTCCATTACAGAAAAAAGATTTAGGCTTTCCATTTCCTCGGCCCATTGTCATAACATGAGATTTTGAAATATTAACAATCCGGTCCAGGGACAGCATGTAAGCTCCAAAGGCATCCAACAGCCTTTGAAGACCAACAGCAGTACGGGCTAATAGCACAGCATTGTCTGCGTATAGAAGAACAGGAATAAGCCTTTCTCCTACACGCGGGACGTCGGGGGTTGCCACTACTAGTGATTTTTCAAGCAAATTAATATAAAGGGTAAAAAGAAGTGGCGCTAATATGCACCCCTGACGGACGCTCCTGCCCGATTTTAAGTGCCTTGTGCAATTTTCCTGCTTGAGACCCTAACTGAAGCTGATAGATCCTGGTGCAAATCAGCCAAAAAGTAAACCAGGCAAGGATCAATGCCCATATCAAGCAAAATAATCCACCGCTTCGATCAGTTAGATCGAATGCTAAGGAAAGGTCCATAAAAGCCATATGTAATGAACCTGATTTAGCCATTGTATATTTGCCTATTAAAAGATAAAGATTAAGGCACTGATCCATGGTGCTTATGCCCTGCCTAAAGCTATATTGTAGGTTGGATAGAACTTCATTATCATCACCCAAACCATTACTTTGGCTAGAATTGCTTTGCCTAATATTTTAACAGCAGAATCAATCCATGAAATCGGTCTATAACATCGAGGGTCCCCTCTCTGACCCTTTTTAAAGACTGGTATAATTGTTGACCCGGACCAAGATGCAGGGAACCCCAGTGCGCCCGAAGCATTAAAAACATGTTAATATCTTTGCCCAAATTTTGGGGTGGCATTTATACAGATCCGCTGGAACACGGTCAGGGCCAGGTGATTTATTGCTAGAAATCTGTTATTGCTCTTTCAATGTCGTCCTCCTTAAAAACAAGTGCAGTTAAACCCCTCTGGCATAATTAGCTAGCACAGGGGTCCTGATCCACATTAGACCCATAAATACCCTCAAAATGAGGGAGCCACTGTGCCTCGGTAATATTACTTTCCAAAGAATCATTTTCAAGGCCAGAAAAAAGTGGAGTATTAGCGGTAGCCCAGAATCTCGAGCTATCCTCTAGGACTTCGACCGTTAAAAATGCGTCCCATGCCTCAACTTTAATCTCGTTTTTATGTGTATGGAGCGCTAACTTATATTGTTTCCTTAGACTGGCTATCAGATTGTTATCACAAGATGTATTTTTCAGGGCCTGAAGTA
This sequence comes from Lissotriton helveticus, assembly GCF_964261635.1. Lineage (NCBI taxonomy): Eukaryota > Metazoa > Chordata > Amphibia > Caudata > Salamandridae > Lissotriton > Lissotriton helveticus. The sequence continues at coordinate 156,377,975 of NC_136067.1, read as the reverse complement.
AGTTATGATGGGCCCGTGAACATTTATTATCAAACCATCTTTCCCCCTTATTAGGTCTAGGTTTAGATATCACTGTCAAGTCAGCTGCTATCTGTTCACAAATTCCATCAAAGGCTCGTTCTTTGGGGTGGGTCGATCCGTGCATTTTACTCTGTTTTTTGCAGTCTTTGTACAAAGATCTGCAAAGAATGAGTCTGGAATTACATTGGACCATTTAAGTCTCCTACCCTGATCACTAGATGCCACTGAGTTAGCAACCACTTGCTTTCCTGCTGGCCCCAGAAGACCACATTCTTCATGTAGCTCTAAAATTACAGGGTTATGATCACTAAATGAGGACAGCCTCGCATTGGAAAATATTACCTTAGCTAACCGTGGGGAAGACAGAAATATATAGTCGATAATAGTGTGCCTATCCTTGGCTTTAAATGTAGGAAACCGATCAGATCGATCATTAAAACTGGGTTCAAAAAGATCTGCACCGGCCAAAAGGTCCTCCAGGGCCCTCCACCTGCTGTGTGTGCTCAAAATGGGGAATCACCGAGTGAACAGGCCCTAAGTGATCATCAATAGAAAAGTTAAATTCGCCCAAATTAATATTAAAATCGCCCATAAGTACAATATGGTAAAAAGTGGATTGCTTCGACCTATAAGAATCTAAAAAATAATTAAAGTAACAGTAAAGTTGATTTATAACCGCACATTCCCCAGAATGATAAAAGTTAAATAATAATGTAGGGTAGTTAGGAACAGTTAACTCTATAATCAGACAGTTATGGGCAGCCGCATCTAACCTCTTCAGTGACCCTTTTAACTTTAAGGAAAAAAGGGACACTAACCCCCGTTAGCTCTACCTGCCAGGGCAGGGCGTGCGGGTAAGCAGTAGGATGTATAACCATCCAACCAAAAATTATCCCCCATGTCCCAAGTTTCCAGAAGGGCGATTTATATCATAATGTTTTAGCAAATTTAGCCAACTTGGGTCTGCTCTTTTAGATCTTAGACCCGCAATGTTCCAGCTGATTTTACATTGAGGGAGATTTTCTTCTACTTTGATCCGACCATTATAACTGGCAACAGGTAAACCATCATCTGGCACCTCCAGTCAATCGTTAACATCTAACTCAGACAATGGAAGGAATCTATTAGTTAGCGGTATGGGGCCTCCCTCCAGCTCTAAGCGAAAGGATGGCAGTTGGGGAGCTGTCACAACACTACCACTGGACCTTTCTGAGCGAAGTGCCTATATTACGAGGTAGATGATTGGAAATCTGTTATGACCTCTTCAAGTGATCCTCGGTATAGATTCTATCAGAAACCTGTGGTCTCCCAACCGAGAGTAAAAAAAGAAAAAAGCCCAAAGGCAGAGCCCAGATGCTTCCCATCTCTAAATCTGAGACATCCCAGAACAGCCTATTGGCTATGTCACGTTTGTTAAAGTTGACAATGATACAGATACCATTAACCTGTCGGGGTCTGTCTCCAACCCAACCCACCCTACCCGCCTGGCCATTATGATGTTGGGTGAGATCTCTGGTTTTCCAGAGCAATGTTGGTCACACCAGTTTTTAGTTTTTCGTATCGAGGCCGGTGTAGATTCGGTATCGTGGCCTCCAAGTGGGGACACCCCTACTAAAACTGCCACCCAAAGGGGTGGCTTCCGGGGGGAGATTAATTATAGAATGTTTGGAGCTAATATTTTTCTCTGGTGAACTCACCACAGTAGTGCCATTTGCTGGCAGATCTCAATGAGTAAGGACTGCAGGTGTAAACACCCCCCCCCCTCCTGTCCCCACCCCTCCCCGCATGATGTTCTTGGGCTGCCTCGAGTGAAACTGGGGAAGTGTTTGTTAAACTAGCCCGTGGCCAGGATAACGGCTGGCGGCCAGGATAACGGCTGGCAGCCAGAAAGATTCACTTGAATGAGGCATAGACTCTGCTTGGGCAACATACTTGTTACTATGCGAACTAAGTCGCATACTCCATTCCCTAATTGTGTGCTAAAAATGTCCTCCACCAAGTTGCGCAAAATCAGTTTTATGCCCCCAGTGTGCTGGCGAGGGGTCTGCTGTGGGGAGATGTTCCCTGAAAACCTGCATTTTGAAGCGAGAAAGGGAGTCAGCCGCATTGTTTAAAACACCAGGGACATGCTTGGCTCTAAAATTAGCATTCAGTTTAAGGCACCGCAAAACAATTTCTTTGATCAGACGAAGTATGAAAGGACACCGCGCCCCCTGCTGATTGATACATTCCACCACTGTCATGTTATCTGACCAAAACACCACTGATTGGTTACATAGGTGTTCGGGCCAAACCATCAGTGCCACCCATATTGGAAAAAGTTCCAGGAAGCCAATGTTGCTGAGCAAGCCCCATGTGTTCCATTCTTCTGGCCATTGTTGAGCGACCCACCTATTCCCTAGGATGGCACCAAAGCCCACACTACCGGCCGCATCAGTCCATAATCCCAACTCCGCCGATGTCGTGAGCGGGCCGGGCCAGACCACCCTACCGTTAAAATCTTCCAGGAATGCCATCCAAATGAGCATATCCTGGCGAATTTCAGACGATAGGCGCGTGCGGTGGTGCTTTTCCTTCAGCCCCCTCATCGCGTGCGCGATGGAGCGGGAGAAGGGGCGAGCCATTGGGATGATTCTTAGTGCGAAATTCAATTGCCCTACCACCTCCTGTAATTGCTGCAAAGTGACCTTCTCCTTCCGGAGGCGTAACTGTAGTGATGACTTGAATTTGCACACCTTGTCCCTGGGTAGTCTAAAACATCCCTCCATTGAGTCAATCTCAATGCCCAGAAATTCTAGGCAGGTGGTCGGGCCCACCGTCTTCCCAGGCGCTAGCGGGACCCCAAAAGCCCGCATGAGCACGCAAAATTCCTGCAATGCCAGTGCGCACTCCTGCGAACCCGCTGTACCAAGGAAGAGGAAATCATCTAAGTAATGCATGACCCTTTGATGGCCCGACACTTGTCTCATGGCCCATTCAAGAAATGAACTAAACATCTCAAAGTAGGCGCAAGAAATAGAACAACCCATGGGCATGCATTTGTCCATGTAGAACCTATCCCTAAAGGTGAAACCTAAAAGATGCTGGTCCGCCGGGTGGACTGGGAGGAGTCGGAAGGCGGATTCTATGTCTGATTTCGCCATCAGCGCCCCGGGTCCAGTGGCCTGCAATAAGGTAACAGCCTGATCAAAAGATGCGTACTTAACACTACAGATACCTTCGTCAATGGCATCATTCAGTGACGCCCCCCTTGGCGCTGATAGGTTATGAATCAATCTGAATTGCCCTTTCTCTTTCTTGGGGACAACTCCCAGTGGGGAACACACAAAATTGGGTACTGGCACTGCGGGAAAAGGGCCAGTTATCCTGCCTAAGGAAAGCTCTTTGTCAATTTTGGCGGCCACAACAGCCGGATTGTGTTTGACTGATAATTGATTTCTACAGTGCGCACTGCCTGTGTATCCCCCGGCCGGGATCCTAAAACCTTTAGAAAAACCTTCCTGGAGTAGGGTGGCCGCTTTGTGGTCAGGGTATCTGTTCAACAATGGAATCATTGCCACCACATCCACTGGAGTGGGGGGGCGTAACCTGTCTGCCTTATAGTGGCTTTCCCCTACCCCTCTGTCCTGTGTGACCTTGCTTGGACCTACAGGTAGTTTCTGGATGAGACGGGTGCCCACAGGAGGAACATGCATGCCTAAACTTACACGCGGCCCTTGCGCAGGTACGCCTATTAAAATCCCAGCACACCCCTTTCTTCTCTGGCCCGCCTGCCCTAAATTTCCCAGGTATTTCACTCGTTTGGGGGGGCCGAAAGGGCTGCTGCGGTCTAGTGTACGCCTTGACCGCACCGAACTGAGGGGGCGGTGCAGTGTCAGAGAACTGTTTGTGCCAAGCCATAGAATCTACCGAGTCCCATGGCAATGATCTATTGAATTCCAATGCCTTCCTAAAATTGACATCATAACCCTTCCATGCCTCCCCAGAATACTGTTGACTCCACCCCACAATCCTGCTCGAGTAGCAAGCCAATGCAGCCTGCAGATCTGGGGGACGCTCAGCCTTAACTGCAGTGAAAACCGCCCATGCTTGCATCCAATTATTGAGATTTTCCTCAACCCTGAATCTAGTACACTGCGCCCTCCATTCACTTGGGAGCATCCACTCTTTCAGTGCTTTTGCCTGCTCCATTTCCCTATTATCCAACAATAAAGAATAAATGTACACGTATTTATCAGCCCAAATCATTTCTTTAACAGCTAAAGACACATGTTGAGCTAGATTTTCGCTCCTGGAAGGTATTACACCGTCCCCCAAGAGCGGCAATGCCACTTCCTTACCAAGTGCGGGCACCGGGGGCGGCTGCCCTTTTACTCCGTCCAGCTGGGGAACACTTGGACCTGCAAGGGGAGAAGAAATTGGCAATGCAACACTGTCGGCGATCGGTGCCGATCTGATTTTTTCTACAAACCTTGCCGCCTCTGCCGCATGGTCTGCAGAATTCGGGAAGGCTCCTCCTTTTTGGAGCCATGGCATCATGGCCGTTAACTGAGATAACAATTCGGGTGGCATTGAATCTACATTACCCCCCGGGACAACAGGTACCACTGGGGTTATGCCCAGTGGTCCTGGCACAGCTGGCAGAGCGGGCGCCGGGTGTGGCCCGCCTGTACCCGGGATTGTGGGCACCGGTGCGGGAGCAGACCCAGCGTCTACTGGTTGACCTGCCGGCACCGGCACCACAGGGGCAATGGGTGTAGGCACATGCGGGGGTGGGACCACCGCGGGCGGTGTGGCGGGTAACGGATCCCCTGGGCCTGGGGTGGGGACCGCCTCCTTGGGTCTTTTGGACCTAGGTTTCCCTTGCGGGGTGACAAATTCCCCTCTTGGCACTGGTGCCACCCTCTTGCGGACCGGTCTCCCGGACGGGCCCGGGGCCTCGCCCTCTCTGTCCTCCAACCGAGCTTCCCGCTCCTTAATTTGTCCCAACTGTTGCTTAATGTCGGTCATCTCCCGCATCATAGCCCGCATCATAGCCTCCATGTTGGACCCCCGTTTTCCACCCCTTGGACCTGGCATGACGCCTACCCCGAAACACCCGCTGCCTACTTAGATCCCAACAGGTCAACTGTGTGTACCTTTCAGTTGGAGGGTCACCAGGGGGCTTTCAGCACCATGCAACGGCGACCGCAACACTAGCGGCTTGTCCGCTTATGTAAGGGGGTGAGTAAACCTAATGTAGACCCACCCGGCGGCCACCTGGAGCAATGAATGCTAGCCCCCCGTACCCCTCTTACCGACTGGTCCTTGGTCCTTGGTCTACACCACCTTGCGCGTTGGATGCTCTTACGTCCTGTCCGCTAGTGATTGCCCCCAATAACGTCGGTAAATGGCCTGCAATACAAATTTAGAGTTATCACCGTGCATAGGCGAAATTCAAAAATGACACTCCTATCAAGGGCAGGACAATCCTGGACTCGTCCCTGGACTCAGTCCCCAGAACTATAGGGATATGGACACTCAATCGCTAAATTACCACATTTACAGTCGTAAAAACTCAACAAAATGTCACCCTGTTTCAGCAATTTGCACACTTGTGTCCCCCCTAAATGGGAAGAATTATAAATAAGTAGCGTGCAAAACGAACTAGATAGATGTACTTATGTAAAGGTAATAATCACAAATTGCGTCCTAAGGAAAGAAACGATCTTGTGCGCAAAACCATAAACATCAACTCACTGTCTCTAATAATTGTAAAACAATTCTGCGGCCAATTTATAAGAACTCATTCCCTTTGTTAAATTGCAGACACTTCCCCCCTCTCATTACCGATTTAAACTCGAAATGGGGTCTCCCCTGCCTCACTTCCCTGCTCCGTATACCCTCTCTACCCCGGCCTGTGACTGTAAGCGCGGGAAAGCGGAAGGCGCGATCACAGGGAGAACTATGAATCCCCCCCAACTGCCCGCCCCTTCTTCCTAACAAAATTGTTCCCGCACTCTCTAGTGCTTGCGCCGTGCAATCGAGCTCTTCAAGCCTATACAACCGGGCGCTCACCGAACAGACTGCAGGCTTCAAGACCAATCGGGTCTCCTTTCACACCGGCAGCTTACCCAACACACCGGCTTGCCGACCCTGGAACACCCGCCCCGCACAATACCTCGAACCTGTGGCGGCCCGCACCGCTTTCCACAGCCGCTTCTTGCCTGCTCCTGCACCGGCGCTTCGAATCCCCAGCTCGCTATCCCGACGCCGGAAAAAGGCAATCCAGCCGGAGTCTCCTCTCGCTGTCCCGACGCCGACCAAGGCGATGCCGCGGCTCCTCTTGCGATACTGCTACCACGCTGAAATATAAAACAGGAAAGTTCAGCTCGCTGTCCCGACGCCGAACAAAGGCGATCCAGCCGGAGTCTCCTCTCGCTGTCCCGACGCCGACCAAGGCGATGCCTCCTGCGATACTGCTACCACGCTGTAAGAAAAAACGGGAAAATTATTCAAACAAAGAAGCCCCGAACGCGGGGCACAACGTTCAGCGAGGGAGCGTCCAGGGACAAGGGGGTCTCCTGGGCGCTCCCTACCTCTTATTCCCGAGGGGCCGGGTGGCCCCTCCTAACGCCCGCCCCCCCCGACCCGGAACCAGTCCATTGAATCCGGGTCAGGAGGGGCGCCGGCCAATCGGCGGTGGGCCGCGCCCCCAGGGCGCGCCCCCACCGTCGAAGGACCCGGGAGAGGTGAGACGGTCGCCGCGCCGCCATGCGTGCGGGGGGGCCGAGGGCCCCCCCTTTTCATTCTCGCAATTTTTTTCACAATGTCCGCAATACAAATGTTCAAGGTATCAATTTCTTTAGCAATATCGATTAGTATAGTTTCAAATTGTGTGCTAAAAATGTCCTCCACCAAGTTGCGCAAAATCAGTTTTGTGTTCTCGTCCACCATCTGCCCAGGCTTCGGTGTTTTTTTTTGTGTGCCCTTATCCCCTTTGTTGATTTTTCTCTTTTTCCCCAAGGTCGGCCCATTTGCTACCAGTTCCAAGTCTGGCAGGCCCTCATTAGTTGTTACTTCCAGAACCCCATACTCACCGACAGCTTGTTTAGAAGCTACTCTCCCTGCCATCGGACTATTAATCAATACTGTTGGTTCCAGTGCAACAGGAAATGTAATCGGGGGTTCAGGTACAATATTTTCCTCCCTGACGATTTGGCTCGTGCCCAGTCCCAGTCCCAGTTCCTGTTCAGCATTAGCTATCTCCTGATTCAGGGCACCCAGCACAGAGGTCAGATAAGTAATTAGAAGCATTTAAACCCCCCTGATCATGACTACACAGATGCTTGCGCTTACCCATTGTAAAAATAAGGGGGGTGGCCCGACCCGGTCTCCTTCGTTCTCTGACTGGCTCAGACAGCCCGGCTGCGGGAGCCCTGGCAGCGCTTTAAGTGCCTCCTGGCGCCGGCGGTGAAGTGGCGGCTTGCGGTGCAGCGCGGGTGCTGTAGTCCCCTCTCCCGCGCTATTTGGAAATAAAGATGCGGGTCCCCTCAAGGTGCAGGTATGACTGTTTGCAAGATTAGGCTCCTGCAGTGCGGGAGCCCTGGCATCGCTTTAAGCGCCTCCTGGTGCTGGCAGTGACTTGGAGGCTCGCGTTGCAGTACGGGCGCTGTAGTCCCCTCTCCTGCGCGGTTTGGAAATAAAGATGTGGGTCCCCTCAAGCTGCAGGCAACACAGTTTGCAATATTTTAAAGTCCAGGTATAACGATTTATCAAATGCTCTTTCTCTTTATTGATCACATGAGCATTCGCTACACACAGATAAAATGGTGTTTAGCTAGATGCTGACAACAGAGACCACTCCGGTTGAAATGTTTGGTAAACACTGTTGTACACATAGCGGCAGATGTCTTGAATCCCAATGCACTCAATAGTTTGAGGAGAACGAATTAACTGTTTATTCTCTTCATGACAGCCCTCCGTGCTACCAAATCCTTTTTCAAAAGCGGATCAGTTCCTGCAATGCCCACCCAAACGAAGTAGCCTAGACTTTTACCTTGCAAATTACTTTGACAGCCTCTAATCTTGTGTGCCTCCCCTCCTCAGGACTTCCTCGTCAACATTTTTCACAATCTGACATCTGAACCAATTGTCCTTTTGACTGACACACCCTCTCCATATACTCATCCACTACTAACCGTTGTAACTTGCCACCCATCAAGTGCCAGTCTTTCATATAGTACAGTGCTGTCTAATTTCACTGTTGATCCACTCCTTTCTACGTGGTTACCACAGACTAAGCTACTTAGTTGCTGCTGTTCCATAAAATGAAAATTTGCCTCTCACAGCTTGGGACTGTCGCGTCTTCTCCTACTATCTTCCAACTGTTACTTCTCATACACTACAGAGACTAGTCCTGAGTCATCTTACTCTTTATCTCTCTACACACCATATTCTCCTACTTATTCCGAATTACATGCACACTGCTCCGGTTTAATCACCTGCGTGCACTATGATCACTTGTTCTGCCCCTTCATTATCTGGGTCTTTGATAAGTCTTCAACACTGTGAGCTGAAACTACTGTTGCAGCTCCGTGCTGGTTCTTATTCTATCTTTCAAATGGATTTGTCTCCAGGTATTCTTGTGGTGCCACTCTATCACTTTGATACTGAAGGTTCAACCTCCAGTTCTCTCCTTCGTATCCACAAACCATTCCTTGCAGTCACTGTTTCCCCTCATTACTTTTCTTACCAGCTGTATTTTTAAAACCTTTTTTTTGTTTCCTGCTCTTTCAGTCAGCATGGTATGGCGCTCTGGCCACTTATGCTGAACTCTTCCAAGACCAATGCTTCCCAAGGTGAAGTAATATAAGGGTTGTCGCATTCTTGCACTACAGTTTTGGCAGACTGTTTCCTTTGCACATATACTTTCTAAGGATGGCATTTGAGTACAAGCAAGGCAAGTAATTCAGCGATGGCATCACCTCCAACAGGGACTCGCAACAAGAGGATAGCTGTGCCTAATAAGACCCCAAAGTGAATTTCCTAGTGAAGTGCCAATTCCAGTTTTTAATACAAGGTGTAGGACAGCCATACATACCACACTGAAACAGTAGACCTGAACATTATAGACTGTAGTGTGAGATCTGAAGCCTTTACCTTGTTACTATCCTCAAAAGCCACTTTCACTTCATTAAGATTTTATTCTTTTCATTGGTGTGGACCTTTCACTTGAGCACACCCCTCCTGGCCTGTGTCACTCATCTACCATCATTCAAAATTGCAATGAAACCTCGTCTATCTCCTTTCTCTCATCATCCCATGGTCTTTTAGGAGACTTTGCAACTTGGAAATCAGTGCATTTGTCATTTTAATACTTCCGCCTTGCAATCCTTTTGCTTACAATTTCAGTGTCTTCATGCATCTCTCATTATGTACCCTGAAATCCTTATTTTCTATCTTTTAAGCCTCTCTTGTGTTTCTATTAGGCTATGTACCCAGTAAACTTCAAAATCCAGCACGTTTTGTAAGTCTCAGACCTAGACAGGTGGCTGTTTTTTTTTTTTTTTAAACTAAATTATGGAAATGGTTCTGAGGAAAATTATCACCTTCTTGGTTGCTGCCGGTGAAATATGGAAAGCAAATGTATTTAACTATACCTTTGCTCAAGCCACTGCAGGAAGAGCTGGGCATCCTTTAATTGATCTGCAGACTACCTGTTTAGTGCTTGGAGAGGAATGCCTTTTCTATCTGAGGTAATGTTGTGCCGCTAAAAAGTGCTTCAGTGCTAGTTTGTCAGGGTAGCATTCACAGCAGCATTGGGTTGTTTACTGATTAGGGATGTTTTTTCTCAATGTTTTCTTATGTCTCTATCACAAAGATGTGTGGTGTTGTTTTTATGTCCTGTGGCTGGCATTCGGACACAATGGTGTAGTGTAGTTCCTATATTCCCAATAGGCTCTGCGCATTGGAATAATATATCCTGCAGCTTAGACCTAGGACTTAAGTCGACTAGGTCTGCCGAATATATCAGACTTAATTGTGAGTGCCGGCTAGTTCAGAGGTCACAAGAAACTCTCAAAAGTACAAGAAGGGATTAGTCTCTGACAACCATATAACATGACAACTTTGTTTCCCCAGAATGAAACGTATCTCTAGAGTCGCGGAAACAATTGACGGCTATTTCACTCCGTCAGATGTGCATGCTTCGTTTTAACAGAGTTGCTCAGAAATGGAGATGGGAGTTTTCAATAAAATTATTTATTGAACAGTCTTATTTCTTAAGCATAAGAAATGCATTGCTACCATTGAAATGCTGGTTAAGAAGTACAATGCATATAATACGAATAGTATTATAAAATACTACTGTAAAAGCATGATATGGCTTCTAAGCCATCAACATAGAATACATAAAATGCATAAAATACATACAGTGATAAAATAGTGGCTAAAAGTACTCAACGGGTGCTTCTAAAATACGCCTTCCCCGGTGTACCTAACCTACGTCTAGTACGAGGGAGGAGTAAGTGTGGTGTAGCTTACGTCTAGTAATTTTCTGCCAAGAATTCTCTAAGGGTCTAATCAGGTCCGTACCTTGGTTTTAGAATGATAGAGGTCGTGTATCTCTCTCTCAGGACTCGATATCCCAGCAACTCTCAAGGGCAGCCTGGAAACCTCGAAGCTGGTTTTCTCAGCAAGAGAAAATACAGCGTCTTCTCAGTGCGTCAGTTGGAGGGTCGGCTTCCTTCGGCACTTGCAGCAGCAGGGAGTCGGGCAAGTAGTTAGTCGATCTGCTCCTAAACCACTGTGTGTTTGACTGGGCAAATGTAGGCATATTTATACTTTGAAGGTGCCGAGTTTGGCGTAAGATTGGACAGAATATCGTCACTAGTGCCTCAGTTCCTTAAACTCCAGGAGTTCTTGGATAAATTGATATTCAAGCAGGGGGAAGTCCCTGACTGCTGAAGGCGGGTTTTTCCAAGAAATCGTTGTGGATTCTCTGAGTTTATTGGAAGTAGCCATGCCGTATTTGGGCTGCATAGGCTAAGACTAAATAAGGTAATGAGTCCTATGCCTATATAAGGATTGGGTGAATTATACCTATATATGGGCATGAATCAGGAAAATTACACTAGGGTCCTAGATTCTCACATAACACCCACTCCACGATTAAGTTCAATAATACCGAAGCACTAACATATCTAAAGCAAAGTATTCACAATCCCACCCCAAAATACAAAAATGCATTTGAATAGGCTTGTTCACATGAAATGAGTATATACTGTATGCAAAAGTTATAGGCGTCATCTAAAATCAAGCATAAATCATGAGCATATATTCTCTCATTAAATAAAACGAAAGTACATTCATCAATTGATACCTAAAATCTGTCCCATAGCATAAGTTTTTAACTGTGTTTGTTTTCGAGGTTGAAGCTTAATATTGTAATTTAGGAAGTTCAAATACGAAATCTTGTTCTCTAAGAATAGTTCTACTTTAAGCAGATTACTCTGTGCCAAAAGTTCTATTTTGGAAAAAGTTCAAATTAGTAGATTGTTTTGAAAAATGAAGGCCAAATTGAAGAGTTCAGGGAACGATGTGTGAAATAATCAAGTTATTCTCAGCAGTGTCAGGAGAAAACATCAGATCATCTAGGCTCGCAAAGAAATAGTCTACCGTAGTAGGTGAAAGTGGAACCACTTCAGTTAGGAGATCAAAAGAGCAGAAGTATGGATCATCGCCGTCAGCGTTTGATGCAATAGCAATGTCCGTAGTAGATGGTACCTGTTCGCCTGTAGTTTCTCGTATCTCACCCTCAGTTAGACTTGCTGGTGAGACCTCAATGAATGCAGTCCTCGGAATTGGCAGCTGTTGGGGGCAACACGATGCAAGAACTGTTACTGGACCTAGCAAAACGTCCACATCCGATGGCAGTACTGATGGAAGTGTAAGACAAATGTCCAACATGCATTCCTGTCTGCAAAGCAGGCATCGAAGAACAGGTAAGATGCAATCTTGCCAGATTGGTCTGAACGATAGAAACCAGATTGTGTTCAGATCTCTTAAACGAGCCAAGCCAAGAATCTGTGAAATTCTCTCACGATACCTCATGGCAAGGAGGCATTGTCCCATGTTAATTTCAGTGTTGCTGGTGACCAGACTTGCCATATCGGAGCAGAAGGAATAAAAATAGAATTCCTGCTACTAGTCCCAAGATGAGGCAGGCCGCCGAACACAGAGTGTACAAAATTTGGAAAAATGCGGAGGACTGCTTCAAATGGTGTTAACAGTCCCGAAAAAATAGTCTTAAATACATGTGCAATGCTGCTGGTATCAGACATGTTTAAGATTTGACTTAACATTTCTGCGAAATGTACTGGGCAGTTTGTTGATAATAATGCATGTATCTCTGCAGAATACCTTGCTACTTGCAGATCATACGTTTCTCTAGACGAGGTCAGTGGCACATTTTTTTTTTGGTAAAAGAATGGCTTTCATTCTGCTTAAAGTATCAATTCGTATAGAAGAGATATTCAGTGAAGGCCATAAAGCAGTCTTTTCCTGTCTCACTTTTTGGATACAATACTTGTATACAACAAGTGACCGTGAAGGACACAGTTACGAGAACTTTTTCCTGGCAACATGCCACAACAGCTGTGATCATTGAGCATAACGTAGCTGCCATTGGATAGCTGCCTGAAAATCGGTACCATCGCTGTGGAGGGTGAACCGTGCCGGTGGCAAGAGAGGTTATTTGCAGAACCGTCGCAGGCTCCATGCAAATTAATAACCTGGCACAAAAGTGTACCACTCAGTGTGTTTTTACAATTCTTACCACTAAGGAATACTTCATGTCCCCCATTCCCACATTTGGGTGTAAGGTAAATTCCAGGTTGACTTGATGTACCCTTTACCCAACCTTTCATACAGGCCCACTGGTATATGCTCCAGACAACACTAAAATAGGAAAGACGTCGCTGGTATCGTAATGGTGCCATTAATTATCCATTCAATGACAGGTTTCTCAGAAACTGTTAATTGTAATCTTACGAGTTTTTCAATGCTCAGCACCGTATAGTCTGCTCCTCTTTGTGCCAAAGAGATTTTTTTATCTGTAAGGTTAGATACAGCAAACAATGACGTGGTATGGATTAGACGCCATGGCACATAGCCTGAACGCAGATTTTGCAACGTCCAGCCTAGCAGCATGCTAGAACGTAATTGAGACAGACCATGTTGTAACATTAACAAGTCTTGTTCTATGATGTCAATGGCAGATGACACGATGCTGTCCAAAGAATAAATTCTGGAGGACAGTCGTTAACCCATTGTCCACTACAGAGAGGCTTTTTTCTAAATGAATACGATCAATTTCTCGTATTCTTTCTGCAGTTTCCATTTGCGCACTTTCCAGATTTCATTGTATGCCGCGTATATTCCGGTATATATGAAACATTATTGCCGTGGTTTGCGAGGCCCCATTAAGAAATCTCGCAAATCATTGCTTTCTTTAAGTAAAGATAAGTGTTTAATTTCTGGAAGTGTAGATTTCTGAAGCCACTCAAGGCACAGCTTCCCTACACTGTAAGTGGTTACTATCCCTGGATTTTGTCTCTGGGAATGTCTTGGATCTGGCCTATTCACCATGAACCTTTGTGTCTTGTTCAGGAATCTATCTTAACAGTTATTAGTGTCTGTTTGCCAGATTAACCATTTTTTCCAATCAGGATTAGTTCTGTTCTGTTTAATGATATAGGGTACGTCTACCTCCTCATCTGATGTGCTATTAATGTCACTTGTGGGTTTAGGTATAGACGGTTTGTTTAAATCTTTAATCTTAGCCAGGCCAAGACAAGACGTCTGTTGAACAGTGTCATTTAAAAACATAATTTGTTCTGGGATGATGCAGGCTCTAAATATATACCTTGTACCTGCCAATCTTTAGTGCCCCAGATGGTTTTCGTCTCAGTTGTCTTTCCAAAAGTTAAAACGTAATTCAGACAATTGAGCATAAAATAAAGTTTCTGGATTGGTAACATTAAACCCTGAGAAGTAAGAAAACTTTTCTTGAAATGTTTTATAGCTGCCTTTCGGCGTAGTAGGACAATGTTCCCATTGATTGTAATGAAACACATTTCTAGGGCTTGCAGATTTATGCAAATAATGGAGACCATAATTATTAAAACAATAAATGTGTTCATAATCTGATGACCCTTCTAAGTAGACCTGTTCTATAAATTTAGCTGACATTTCTAAATCTTTCATGTTGTTAACAGTCTCAAAGTCCCAATCATCAGAACATTTACTGGGTGCGACAAAGTCGCTCAAAGAAACCTTAAACTGATGTGAAATCTTCAATAATTCCACCGGACCATAGATGTCATAATCCGTTCTGTCCCATGCTATACCTCCAGGTATAGGAACGGCTGTGATGTTCACTGCTGACAGGCCTCTTCTTTTACGATGAGATGATTTGTAAGGTTTCAGGACCAAGTTGATTTTCTTACTTGCTGTGTCCATAGTACTATATTTTCCATAAATCATCCTTCCCAGGCTTAACACTAGTACGAGCCAGAGCAGGAGGAAAAATATACCTAATCCAAAATTAAACCCATGGTGAAACCAGATATGTTTTTTCCAGTAGATGAAGGAGTTCTGTTACTTTTTCCTTGAAGTTTTTCTTTGCTGGCTTATCCTCTGGTTCACTGGGATCCTCAGAAAAGTTATCGAAGTTGATAAAGTAGCCAGAAGCAGTTCTGTCACTTGTTGGAATTGCATCAGGATTACTTGAAATCACTGGAGCTGTTTCTCATTTCGCTATGTTTGTATAGTCCGATGTCCCATCATTGTAGACAGGCGTGTCTTGACGAACTGTTATTTGGGTTTCCAGAGGTACAAGTTCCATGGCTTTGTTGCATAGTCCTTCTTTTCTTACTGCAGGTTTATAGAAAGTAATAAGTCTTTCAGTTTGAACCTCTTGGATTGTAGCAAGATTTGGTCGTCTGCTACTTCTCGGCAGTCTACTGGGCCTACTAATTATCGGCCACATGTTGTGGTTTGACCAGGTCGATGGATACAACGCTGTTCTCCCTTTTACCAGCAGGGGGCGGTAGTAAAACTGATCTTGTTCCGTGGATGGCCAAGATAGGTACTGCTTTTCTGTAAGAAGGCCCAAATTGCTTCTTTACCATGATTTTCTCCCTGACTTGTTTTTTAGCTTCCTGCTTGACTGGATACTGCCTCTGAGCAGTAGGTTGATTTTTTTAACTGGATTTTGTGCTGAGGAGAATCGTCATCCCATCCTACGTGATTTTTATTTAATGCTGGAGCCTGAGCTACTGCCAATTTCCTGGCATATGTACATTTTTTATGAATTGGAATGTGATTTGAGAAGGCTGGCATATTTATCTCTTCGACGTGTGGGCACTCCCTAACAACTGCAGGTGGCCAGTCTCTTTCAGCTAGAAGTATGTCCTAAACCTTGGAAAGCTTGTCCCAAAAGAGAGCTTTTATTTTTCTAGTTATGTCCCCCTCCATCCGGAGTGTTACTTCATATAACTTGTGGGTTACACTAACCCTGGTGTCGGCAGTTTCCACTTGAATGTATTCATTCAAGTCCACTGTCTCCAGATGATCCTTCAGGATCTTGCGAACTATGGTTACTTCTGCTGTGTGGTCTAGCATTGTCTAAGCCCATTCCCCGTTCTTGAGTTGTGTTCTCAGGATCCTCGGCATGTCTGATCTTTACACTTGCTACCTTCTTGGTGAATTGAGTTTTCTTATTTTTTGGAACGTGCTGTTCGTCTTTGGACTTCACGCGTTCTTCTTTCTGTTCTGACCGTCCTCTTTCTGATTTCTGTGGTGAAGTCTGAAAGGTACGAGAGGAACGTTTATCATTATCTTTATCTATCCGGTTTTCTTAAAGTATCCCTATTTCTGAGGTTGTACCTCTTTTCAGAGGGCTCCTGTTGGGGAGTCCTACTTCCTCGTTGAGGAGCTCTTCCTCTGGCCTGGGAATGCTTCTCTCTAGGAAGCGTTTGTTTAGTGATCTCCCACTTATTTTTAGTAGTAGTGAGATTATTTTTCATAAGTTTTTTCAGGATTCTCTGTTAGTTGTGGTTTTAGTGGTTTCCCACCCAAACTATCTCTACCTAGTTCTTCATAGGATTTTTCAATAATTCTGGCAAGCTCATATGGTTGCTCAGTAATATGTTTCTTTTAGTTTCTTGCGGATTGCCACTGATGCTGCTTCACCTTTAATGTTTTGCTAATAGTATAGCTGAGACCTGCTTGAAATCTTTCAGTAATTTCATACCTAGATTTAAAGCCGGTTCTGGACCGTATTAATTTTGAATCGGTCTTAGAACGTCTGGTATTACCGCCATGGACGTAACACCATGTGTTTTAGTGTAGATTGAAGCAAAGACTGTGCCCCAAGTGTCAATCCTCTACGTGTGGTGCAATCCCTATAGGTAAACAATCAGGAAATACTGCCTCTATTTGAGTAATTTTTTGTGCTAACCAGAACGGAATTTGTTCTCGTTTAGCTGGTATTTTACCACTGGCTGACTGTATAGTCTGTGGTGTGATTTTGTTTGTGTTCCTCTGGTGTCCGCATGACATATTGAACCAATTGTCTATGTATTTTAATTAACTGTTTTAGCTGAGCTAACAATTTTGCATCGGACATCCTTTCAATGTCTGGATGTGGTGTATAGCTGGCTAGTACAGGCCATGTTGCTCCTGGTCTACCTAGTGGACCGAGCCTGGTACTGTGATTTTCATGTTTTAGGGCGCCTTTAAACCAGAGCTGATGCTCTTGGTAAGTTAATGGAATTTCAACGTCCTCGTAAGAAACGTATTCCTCGGGAGCTTCCTCTACTTTGTAGTAGTGAAACTCGTGTGTTCCACCATCTGCTGGAGGAAAATGAATCCATGAATAGAATACCTATGTCTGCCGATATTCATGAGCCTCTATAACAAATATTACTTTACCACCTCTAGGTGATACTCCATTATTTATGAGTCTGTAAGTTATAGTTTTTCTTACGTTTACCGGAATGATTATAGCATCCGGGTCATTCTGTAGCCTATTTCTGTCATCTAAATCTGCTTGTACTGCTGCTGCAGCTAATTCTTCGTCAGTAACCATTATTTTTACTGTTTGAAGAATTTGCAGAACAAGTTTCAAGGAAACAAAGATTAGGTGCACAATATTTTGGAACACTGTATCCTTCAACGTTGTATAAACCAAAAACGAATACATAGGATTTTCGTCCTACTCCGTTTTGGCGGATATCCTTTCACCCACTCCAGACGTCTTTTGAAGTTTTTACGGGAGAAAAGGGGTCTGTGTGAAAAGCACGACTGAGTTACTCTAGTATCTAGCGTTAAATTATCGCCTTACCAAACGTTGGGCGCCATGTAGTGTAGTTCCTATATTCCCAATAGGCTCTGCGCATTGGAATAATATATCCTGCAGCTTAGACGTAGGACTGAGGTCGACTAGGTCTCTGACGAATATATCAGACTTAATTGTGAGTGCCGGCTAGCTCAGAGGTCACTAGAAACGTTCTCGAAAGTACTTGAAGGGATTAGTCTCTGACAACCATATAACATGACAACTTTGTTTCCCCAGAATGAAACGTATATCTAGAGTCGCGGAAACAATTGACGGCTATTTCACTCAGTCAGATGTGCATGCTTCATTTCACCAGAGTTGCTCAGAAATAGAGAGATGGGCGTTTTCAATAAAGGTATTTTTTGAACAGTCTTATTTCTTAAGCATAAGAAATGCACTGCTACAATTGAAATGCTGGTTAAAAAGTACAATGCATATAATACGAATAGTATTATAAAATAGTACTGTAAAAGCATGATATGGCTTCTAAAGCATAAACATAGAATGCATAAAATACATACAGTGATAAAATAGTGGCTAAAAGTACTCAACTGGTGCTTCTAAAATACGCCTACCCCGGTGGGTGTACCTAACCTAAGTCTAGTACGAGGGAGGAGTAAGTGTGGTGTAGCTTAAGTCTAGTAATTTTCTGCCAATCTGTTCCAAGAATTCTCTAAGGGTCTAATCAGCTCCGTACCTGGGTTTTAGAATGATCGAGGTCTTGTATCTCTCTCTCAGGACTCGATCTCCCAGCAACCCGCAAGGGTAGCCTGGAAACACCTGAGCTGGATTTCTCGGCAAGAGAAGGGACACAGTCTTCCCAGTGCGTCAGTTGGAGGGTCGGCTTCCTTCGGCACTTGCAGCAGCAGGGTGTCGGGCAAGTAGTTAGTCGATCTGCTCCTAAACCACCGTGTGTTTGACTGGGCAAATGTAGGCATATTTATACTTTGAAGGTGCCGAGTTTGATGTAAGATTGGACATAATATATTCACTAGTGCCTCAGTTCCTTAAACTCCAGGAGTTCTTGGATAAATTAATATTCAAGCAGGGGGAAGTCCCTGACTGCTGAAGGCGGGTTTTTCCAAGAAATTGTTGTGGATTCTCGGAGTTTAGTGGAAGTAGCCATACCGTATATGGGCTGCATAGGCTAAGACTAAATAAGGTAATCAATCCTATGCCTATATAAGGATTGAGTGAATTATACCTAATATATGGGCATGAATCGGGAAAATTACACTAGGGTCCTAGATTCCCACATAACAATGGCAGCTTCTACTGGGCTTAGCAGGGGCGGCCCGTGGTTGATATTTGCCAGGCAGCCACATGGTACTTCTGTGCATATTATTGCCAAACCTTACCTTACTTTGACCGCTCAGGGAAAGATCTTTCACTGTGGCTATGTTGCATAACTTCATTGTTTAAGCTGCCCTACTCCGTACATCCCACCTCCTGGGGGGGTAGACCTTACTTTGGAGCTCATTCAAAACGTGAGCAATTTGTGAGCAGTATCCATCAGAAGAAGTAAAAGTAAAAAAAAAAAAAAAAACTCCAGAGGATTTCATATAAGGTCCTGTTAACGTATCATCCCCGGGCCTGTGCAGAATATTAAAACATGAACAAATGGCTGATATGTTTCTCTGGAAAAGGAGGCAACCCTACTCTCACCGGTAACTCCAGTGAAGGAAGACCCTTTCAGGAGTCATTCCAATGTCCCTCTTCTTACAATATATAAACCTCAAACCCTGGGGGACAGATTGTATTCAGCAGTATCTGTGACAGAGCACTTTTGAATTGCATTTGAATGTAATATTTTGTACGTGCCATGTGTCTCAGCGACAGTGTGCGCTAAACCCTCTCACATCGCATTCCTGAGCATCATCCCTTTTGACTACACGTAAAACACGTCCCTCTGTCGCGACCCTCTCGTTCTGCTCGGAGTCTTCCCAGGAAAGGATGTAACTAGGGCAAAAACACGAAAATGATTACTGTTCGCTGTCAAGGTATCACCCAAACACATTCAATCAAAACTAGGAGTTTAAGCCGCTTCACGTGAGGAGCGCGCCTTGGAGCGCGCCTCGGAGCGGACTCGCCACAGAGCTGACTCGCCACAGAGCTGTCACTTCCTGACATCATGCTAACATATCCTCTCTGTGTCCGAGGGCGGGCCGTGGACTGCAGCGGCGTGCAGGGGTGTCTGCTGTCAAACAATTGGAGACTGGGCCTACCGCACTGAGAGCCCTCTGTGCCCCTCTCCTCCAGCTAAGATAACTTCAAAGAGCTGAGGGGAGGGGGACGGGGAGAGCGGGGGAGGGAAAGTGAATGCGCGCTGACGGGAGATGCGCTGTGGCTTTGGTGCGCGAAGGGAGACATGAGGTCGCACGCGTGGACAGGCGATGTGCACGCGTATGGAGTGCACATCCCCTGTCTCCCTTCGCGCACCAAAGCCAGAGCAATAGAGTCTTCGCTAGCGAAGCAGCTCAGCTGCATTCGTAGCTCGACCTAAAAATGCTTTCTTGTGATTACCATATCCTCCAGCTGAGTCCTCCGCACTCCTCTTCCTCCCAAGATGCACGGGAATGGCAAGATGTGTCTCCTGTTGTTCGCTGTTGAGAAGCACTGTTGGTGTACCTCTCATCACATTTCAGGTCAGCACGAAAAAAAGTAGGGAACTGATAGATGAGCCTTTATGTAGGCAGATGACCTCTTGGGAGGCTGGTGTCACATGGCACCTGCTGGTGGCATAGAAAACTATCCCTGGGGGACAGTTTATCCAGATGCAGTCTGGTACCTGCAGGGTTCCTGTGAGGTGAAGAATTTGTGGGAAGATGGTGTCCAGCTGAAATATTGTTACCAAAGTTATGTAACATTATCTTTGAGCTCTAACTAAAAATTCGTTATTCATGTTACTAGTGTGCTGTATGATTAATTGATCTAACGTGAGTTACATGTAGGTGAAATGAGGGGAAGGCGGCTATGGCATTGTTGTGAAAAGTGGAGCTGCGACCGGTTAACTTCAGTTTTGTAGTAAATGAACAAATGAATGGTTTACATCCAAAACCAGTGTGGTGGACAGTTATTTGATAAATGTGGTGCAGCGAATTTTTCTAAAGAATTTTGGTATACTTAGCCTTTGACTGCATGAAAATGGTATGTTTTGCTAGGATCATTGACACCAATATTAGTAGCATCCGCATTCAGCGTTATACATATCCTGGAGTTTTAAATCATATGCCTGTGTAGTCTTAGATCAATAAACGTGCCAGAATAGGATGTAAACCTGTGTTTTTCCTTTCCAGACCAAGGGTCTTGTAGGGTCTTGTGTCCTTGGGGATGGCTTTAAAAATGGAGTTTCAGGGTTTGCAAAGTGAGCTTATTGGCAACGATTTCTGCTGAGAAAGTATCAGTATGTGAGGGACACTTGAACTGTTGTACGTTCTGTAGCTGATTTTTAGGTCAAGCCTGGGCTTCGCATGCGCTACTCTGCGGGGCATGCTGTATTCCGGTAGGGTCTAGAAGCTCCGCCCTCTCTTAGCCCATATTTTTCACTGACTTATGTCATTGTGCTTTATAAATGTTGGCTCCTGATTTGTTGATAGGCTTATTAGTCTAGTCAAGTCAAAAGCAAAAACTAGCAATTGTGCACATAATAAATGCAAAATGTACAAACGTGAATATTAAATATTCAAACAATCACATAACACATGACACCAAAGTGACGCTTTGAATACAATACATACAGTCTAAATCAGTTGTAATCAAATAACATTTTGCATTTATTATGTGCACAATTGCTAGTTTTTGCTTTTGACTTGACTGTTTCTGACAGTGGTTTTCTTTTGATGTCATGTTCTTATGAATTTTGAAACGTGTTCATGAATTAAATTAAATGTTTTGCTAAATAAACAGCTTGACCACGCAGTATTCAAGAGCTGTGTGGGTTCTAATTCGTAATTGAAACATCCGGGCTAGCCATTTTGTTCTGTTTTGCAATTGTGGAGGTCCAGGCTGGTCCGTGTGTCGGACCCAAAACCTTTTTGTATACATGTTTTTAGTAACTCAGCACTGCGCCCGCATAATGGGCATCTCGCTATAACTTTTAAATGCACTGTCTCCTACCCCCCTCTCTTGCCTACTGCACGGACGCCGGCGAAGGGGCGCCGTATTAATCAAAGAAATCCGCCTGTTTTTTAACGAGTGCCCCATGCCGTGCTTTCACGTTAATGGCGGCCGCATCCCTTTCTGTAGACGCGGCACATCTAAAGAAAGGGGCGTGGCAGCTATTAAAGTGAAACCACGGCATGGGGCTTTTTTTACAAAAAAAGCACCCGTTTGTCAACTTGACAAACGGTGTTTTTTTTTTTTTTTTGTAAAAGCGCCCTTACAGCGCTTTCACTTTAATGGCGGCCACGCCCCTTTCTTTAGAAGAACCTGTCTAAAGAAAGGGGTGCGGCTGCCATTGACGTGAAAGCATGGCATGAGGCGCTGTTCCCAAAATAGCATTTGCAATGCAATAGGTATCACATTTGCGAGAGTTTAAGCTATTGGCATTGTCATTTACAATGCCAATAGCTTAAACTCTTGTATATGCGTGACCTATTGCATTGCGAATGCTTGTTCTGTAAGCAAGCGTGTACCTCGGCTGGTATATCACACATCAGTGAGAGTAAGGAGTGCATGCCATCTGCTGCGTCTCTACCTAAAGAAACCCACACAGCTGCTGTGTGTGCCTTTATTGTGATGGAACACTAAAATTAAAGTAGAATAAAATCTGCTAGAGCGAGGACTATTTTCTGATTTGGGCACACTGGTCGATACGTAATGATGTCTGGCTCTAGATATTAGAACATAAGGGTTATTTAAACAGTCTATTTATTCTGACGATGCTTCTAAATTTGTGTGCGTAGGCAGAATGATTATTAGAATTCCAAAGCAAGTTTTTTATTTTAGAGTTAATTTATTCACATACTTCAAACTTTGAAGTTATTTCAGATATCATGGCCTGATCAGTGCTAATAGGTTTTCACCGAAGAAGAACTTGGAGTCATAATAGAAGTGTGGTACTTGTATTTTGAAAGGCTTAATGTAGCTCGAATGGAAGATGATGATAGAAATGCAGACCAGAATCTGTCATAAAGATATTTATTTATGTGGACTGGTGTTTCCTGGGCTCTAGATGATAGCAGTCTGCATGCTGCAGGAATGTTTGGTGGCTCACTCAACCTTCACTCCAGACGTCCACCCTGCAGGAAGGGAGCAGTAGAACATTTCACAATAGAAAGTGCCTCTGACGATAAGACCACTAAAGCTAAGGTGGTACCTTCCATAGGTGTTTCCATCCATAGAGGTGTTTGTTATTAGATAAAATGGAATGTACACTTTTGCTGTAACTCGAGGGTTGGAACTTGCCTGGAGAAGGTCTTTTGCATCGCTGGTCATTAAAATGCTTTGTTTTAGTCAACAGCAGAGCGGCTAAGACAGTCCCCAGAACGCTCATTGTGTGGAGGATCCTGGTGAGACCTGGTCTCCTCCAGTTCCAGCTTTCAAAGTGGGAGTTGAACGTTTGCATTGTCAAAGGGGGGGGAGGGTGAGGCAGAGACTCAATTAGTAGAGTGTGTTTATGCTGACGGTTTTGAGAATTCTTTCCTGCTACTCCTTATTTTGACAGTCTCCAATCCCATCATGTTCTGCCCTCTGGGAGGGATCCTTATAATTACAACGGTTTCCATCTGCCAGAGTACTTGAAGAGTTGGCTTAACAGCTAGGGTGGTCGACCTCGAATCTGGGGAACTGGGTTTGAGTCTTTGCAATGACGCTGAACATCCTGTGATTCTGGGCAAATCACTTAATCTCCTCTCGCCTAACAAAAATGAACGTGTCCTCATGTAATGCAACTGGTGCTATGTAAATCGTTCTGATACCCGATTTGGGTCAAGTTTGCGCTATATATAACTCTTTAAAATAAAAACTTGATTCTTGTTGAGATGGGTCACAAAACTCTTTTGGCAGAGTTCATCAGAAGTCGAAATTGCAAAAAAACAATTCACTTGAATTTGGGCAAGTATACTATTGACCTGTTGACTAAGAGCATGGGCTGGATTATCTATTTGGAGGAGTATAAGTAGGTAATGACAATATTATAGTACTCTATGCACGAATTGGCAGTGGTCTCTATACTAACCATGTTCCGGAAAATGGTGTTAAAGACCAAAGCTTGAATAGAAAGCAGTCGTTTTTGGAAGCGTGCAGGATTTTTGGGGACTTTTGTGTAGACCTGGGCATGCACAGAATGAATTTTTTTGGGGTCAAGATTTGTCTACTAAATTTAATTGTTTAGTAATGCTTGGAGAAGTGCATCTTGAGTAAATTTTGAGATGTACACACCTTAGAATCCAGCAGTTGGTCTTAAAGGTATATGTGGACACATTTAGATGAGTGAATAAGCAAAGGCATTTCTCACTTGATCTCATTTGCTGCCAAGTTCAGTGCTTCTTGTCTGACAATAAGAAGCTGACATTATCTACCCAGATCTGTGACCCAAGTGACGGTAACCTCTGTACACTACAGAAACTTCAGAAGACTAAAAATGCCATAGCATTATCTAGCCTGGAATTAACCACCTACCCAGTTAACACGTCTCCAGTATTATAGTTATTGAATGGATTATCTTGTACAAGTAAAGGTGGAACAGGAGGTTGGTTATCCATCACTTGCAATTTCA
Organism: Lissotriton helveticus; assembly: GCF_964261635.1. Classification (NCBI taxonomy): domain Eukaryota; kingdom Metazoa; phylum Chordata; class Amphibia; order Caudata; family Salamandridae; genus Lissotriton; species Lissotriton helveticus. The sequence goes on along the minus strand of NC_136067.1, from coordinate 156,353,853 downwards.
GTAACATGCCCAAGTGCTTATCAAGAGCACACATTCTTCAATTTTTGGAATTTGTCATTCTGGTCAGGTTTGTAATCATTGTATAACTACTGCCTCCTGATTAGGTTCAGTGGTACTTAAAGTACGGCCCGGCAGACCTTTCCCTGCAGCCTACAGACCATCCTCTGGGAACATGGTAAACTGCAGCAGCGATATAACACTGCTCGAGTTCCATTTTTATTCTGTTGCTGCTAACCAATCAACACAGATTTGTGAGGTTCCCCACTTGCATCTAGCTTCTGGGGAGGACGTGACCGACCCGCGGGACATCGCTACAGCCTTTGCGCGACACTATGAGGCAGTGTATACACCCACCACAGACGCCACGGTTGAAGAGAACTTGGCCTTTCTCAAGGATATCAGTTTGCCAACCCTGGCACCCCAAGACGCCCGTGTGCTGGACGAGCCACTCACGGTAGATGAAATCACAGCTGCACTTAAGGGGGCTCAAATCGGGCAAAGAACTAGGTCCCAACTGCCTTTCCGTAGAACTCTACAAAACAGAAGCAGATAGGCTGGGGCCTCATTTATTAACAATGTATGAAGACAGTCTAGATAAGGGAATACTTCCCAGGGATCAGAGGATAGTGACTTTAGTGACGATTCCCAAACCTGGCAAGCCCCCGAAGGCCTACACCTCCTACCGCCCAATTTCACTCCTCAACGCAGAGGCAAAAATATTAGCGAAAGTACTAGCCTCTAGGCTCCAACCGCACCTTGCCTCTCTCATACACCCTGATCAATCCGGTTTTATGCCGGGCCGTAACACAGCAATGAACCTAAGACGGCTCCACGGCGTAATGGCCCGTATGTCCACCTTCCAAGAAGAGGCGGTCATTCTATCCTTAGACGCCAGTATGGTCTTTGATCGGGTGGAGTGGTCATTCATGTTCGCAGTGCTACAACATTTTGGCTTCGGCCCCAACTTTTTCGCTTAGGTCAGATTACTGTACACGCAACCCATGGCACACGTAGTGGTCAATGGGCGCATATCTGAGGACTTTCCTCTGGGGAGCGGGACCAGACCGGGATGTCACTTTTCCCAGCTCCTATTTGCCCTTGTGCTAGAGCCTCTCGCGACCTGGATAAAGATGCGACACGGTGAAACGAGGACTGCGATGGACGGAAGGGTGGGAAGACCGTATGTCACTGTACGCAGATGATATATTACTGTACATGACCTCCCCCAGCCACTCAATTAATTGTTTATTAGATATCTGTGCGTCCTATGGCAGATACTAGGGCTATATGATTAACTGGGCGAAATCGGTTTTATTTGACCATACTCAATTCTATGAGCGACGTCTCGTGCCCCCACTCCTGAGACTTAAAAACGACATGGAGCACTGGCATGCACTGTCCTTGCCACTCCTGGGCCGGGCGGCCTTATTTAAAATGATGGCTCTCCCGCTGTTCCTTTTACGCCCTACAAAACACGCCTATTCCAGTCCCCTCCTCCTATTTTAAAGCCATTGAGGCTGAAGTGGGACTGCTCCTCTGGGGCGACAAACGCCCCCGCATAGCCCTATCTAAAGTCACTAGGAGCTGGTACGATGGTGGAATTGCCTTGCCCAATATACACCTGTACTACTGGGCCTCACAACTTAAAGTGATAAACCACTGGCTCCACGCCCTGCAGGAGGAACCAGCCCTTCGGCTTGACAGGCACACTCTTGGGACCGATGGACACATGGTGGCGCTTACCCAACCAGAACAAAAACAACGCATGGATCGGCCCCACTGCACATACAGTATTTACATTGTTCGTAGCGAGGGCTGGGAGGGAGTCTTCGTCCCGCCCCCCCCCCCTCAACTCACACCTCTGTGTGACACGCCAAAACTAGGTATGCTCCGCTACAGTAAAGGTTTCACTCAATTGGACCTTATTGGTATCTCGAGAATTGGGGACCTCTGGAAGAAGGGAGATGTAGTGACGTTTGCCCACCTGCGCACGACATATCAAATGGCTGACTCAGAACAGTTTTGCTATTCACAAATTAAACACGCACTCACAAGGGCCATACCCCGAGGTACCGATCACCTCGAATCATCGCCGCCTGAGGACCGCCTTCCTACAGACCATCTCACTAAGAAAGCAATTTCTCTCACTTATCGCAAACTAATCAATAATTATAAAGATCTCACACACACCTTACGAGACAAATGGCAGACTGACCTGGGGGACATGGACCACCAGGACTGGCAAGAGGCTTTGGCGTCCCCGCGAGAGGTGGCAATTCCGTCCCGACTACAATTGGTGCAATTGAAGGCCTTACATAGGATGTACTATACTAGAACGCTCCTCCACAAAAATCGGTCGGACTGAGACATCTGTGTCTCCGAAGATGTGGGCAAGAGGGCACATTTTACCTCACGCTATGGGGCTGTCCAAACCTAACACACTACTGGGAGGCAGTCATGGAGATAATTAATAAAGTTTGTGGTTTCGGGGTTCCCCCTGTTCCTGCTCAATATTTGGGAGCCCACAGACCTCAACCATGTGCGACACTCTGGATTACACTAGCTAAACGCAATATCGCACAGCACTGGGGCACGCACACTGCCCCCCAACATCAGCACTGGTGTCAGACCTGGATAGAGCAATGGTGCCCGAAAAGGCAGTCTTTATGCACTGAGGGTTTCCCAAAAAATGGGAGAGGGTGTGGGGCAAGTGGAATTCGTTCAGCGCCAATATTTGTGCCCCCCTCCTCCCCCTTACGGAGGAATCACACCTAGACCTAAGCGATTAATCCGCACGAACCAGTAGAGAACCACTTACACGCCGAGGACCAGGAAGCCAGACACTTAGAAATGTTATGTGATCGAGTGGGGCAACTGTGTACAATGTATTTATTGCCTGTGGAAATGACCTGTAATGAGTGTAACATGATAATGGACATTATGTGTAATCAGCACTGTTTTGAATTTGTGATAAAATTATAAAAAAAAATTTTAAACCCATAGATTTGTGATTCTTTTTTTTCCAGTGGCGTAATGATAGCTTCTGCGGTGCAGTGGGCCCCTGAGCTCCTGGGCCCACCCCACCGGCACTGCCCGCGGGCTTGAATGGACCATAGGGCACCCTCCATGGAACTTGCAGGGGCCCCCGTCAAGTTTCGGTGCACCACTTTTTTTCTTTTTTTAATATAGTCTGGTCAGCTCGTTTTATGAGCTGTGCTGCCCTGCTTCTAGAATAAGCTAAAATGACTATAGAAACAAAGCCCATCATTTGAAATCAAAGCAAACTATTTAACAGGGAAACATTGTTTTTGTGATCTTCAGGATACAGGCTTTGTTTCTACATATAGTTCAGCTTGTACTAACAGCAAGGCAACGCTGCTCATAGGGGATGGCTTGGCTTCGTGGACTTGAAGTGCATAGGAAAAGAATGAGAAGAACAAATGGGAGTAGAACAGGGCAAGGTTACTGAGTAAGAGGTGGCCGGCGGGAAGCTGAAAAGAATACACTGTCCTATTCAGTGTAAATGGAATAACATTTATTGGAATCCTGGTTGGTGCCCTGGGGAAGAATGATGCTGTATTTTTAGTGCGATTAGGTCCCATCCTATGATAGCAAGCATTATGAATATACAAGTAATATGTTTAAAAATGTATTAAACACATTGTAACAGACTACAAAACTTAAATGTATAGAATGCACACAGTATGAGATGAGCAGCAGCAAAATGTGCAAAAAGACGTCAAAGAAGATATGTCTACTATTCTTTTGAAAAGGTGAATGTTTCTTTTCTGTTCCGTCAAACCCCCATTACACCCTGTCTGCCTAGGCTTTTACCAGCATGGGTGTGGCACATAGACACACCCCTGGCTGTACTTCTTGGCCCACCCCTGGCTGTACTTCTTGGCCCATGAGTAAATGTTTGTAAGTACCCATGGGTTAAGTGGATGATGCCTATGATATTCGATAGTTCTGAATTAAAAAAGAGAAACGTGTGCTGGTAGCCTTTTTGTAGTCCTGTTGGCTACAAATTGTGCAAACCCTGCAAGTATATTGACATACACCTGGTACTATTGAAAGTGCTCAATATGCATGCTTTACTATACCACGTGGATAGTAACAGGTGCAGTAGTATCTGCATAGTCCAATTCGGGTCCTCCAGTTATTGAAAAACCAGCAATAGTGCTGAATTTTAGAACTTCCATTTTTGCTCAGCGACCAGGTTTATATCGATCTTATTGTCGTTGCTGCATTGCACTAGTCAGTGATTCATTATACAGGTCATTGCTTACTACATTGTGTGTTTTTAGAAAGTATTTTTTTTATGGTAATAGAGAGACTGTTTGAAACCCTTGTCTTGATGTATTTGTGGCAGCGTTTTTTCGACCTGCCACTAAGTAGCTTGACATTGATAATGGCTGCCGTTATGATTCACCTCATTGAGTGTGCTTTTAGTATGTGTGTATTCACTTGATTCTGATTCCCAAGTAGCGAGGAGGAGGCGAATGATTGGATAAGTGTGCATAGCAAATAACCGCGTAAACCTACTTTATTCTTGAGTAGTCCAGATTCTAAAACTTTAGGCTTAACTTGTCGTCGTCTTGATTGGGATCGTCTGTGCATTAATGCAGCAGCACTGAGCTACCGTGCTTCTACACTGGCTAAATATGCTTCACTCTGGGGTCTAAAAAAGTATGCAGAAGTTAAGCGATCTACTGTCTCTGCTTTCCGTAGACCAGGCCAACTTAAGCAAAGCAGTAAAGGGTCCAACAGCGAGGACTCCACGGAAACACGTAAAGGCTGCACAGTGAAATATCCTGTCATGTAGGTAATGACTGTAAACCGGTCTCCTGGGTGTAGTTCTTATCGCTGGAACTCTAACTCGGAGGTGAATAGTGAAACATTTCCGAATATTCTGCATCTTTGGGTTACTGTTCTGCACATGGAATTCCCTTGTAGTGTTTGATAGATCCTGAGGGAGTTATCTAAGGGAATACAAAGTCTGATGGTGTCTTCAATGGATCTGCATGGAACTTTACTTTAGTTGCCTTGGCTTCCAATGCCTAGCACATTTGCTAGGCATTGGACTTGTACCACAGTAGTAGTTTTTCTTACTTCACTTTTGTTGAAATGTAAGTGGGCTCCATACATATATTCCTTTTTGTAAACAGTTGGAGTACTCGATATTAGCCAGAGATTGGGAGGCAATCCTTTTAAGTCTTGCCTGGGCTGCGAATGCACTCTTTTCAAGACGGATCTACTCTGTGGCTTACATCCCATCCCTCCCACCACTTTCTATTCGTTATTTAGCGTGCCCTTCTAAAAGGCTTGGTTCCATCTGGTTAATGTGTGTTCTTTGTCTCCCCTTTTGGTGTCTTGCTTCCTCTCACGGAGCGCGGCCCTATTACTAGTAGGCTTTCACTTTCTGCCATTCGGGTTTGTTTCGGCGCACTATTGTTTTGTTGGTTTCTGCCCGTAACACGAGCGCACATACTTTCAGTCGCTCAGGCCACGTTTGTCACATTTGCTGGGACAGATGTCACTCTGAGCTCTGTCTCCGATAGTCACTTTTGCCAATTTTTTTTACTTTGTTATTTTGATATTTTCTTTTTTTAAGCATAGTTTTATTTTTATAATGTTGGCATGTGATGTGGCAATCCTTTGCTCATTATGATCCTCACAATACTCTATCCACCAGAGCGCCTGCGAGGATTGTTCACAGGAGGGACATGGCTAACTCCCGGCGCATTGCGCTTGTGCATGCTCTCTGTGCGTGGCTCGCTACTTTAGCAAGTGGCGGCGTGGCAGTCAGTTCCTGGAATGGTGCAGTGGAACACTTGACACTTTAAGGCTGCCTCAGTCACGAGTACTTCTAAAGAGTGTAGTCTTCATATCTTCTTCTATTATAGATGTTGTTCTTCAAAAGCCACACTAGCCGTCGCCAACACGTGTTTCGTCTTGGTAAATACAACCATAGACTTCTTCAGGGCTATAGCTAGAGAAATAACAGAATATCACACGTTGCTCTCCATCAATATTGAGAGCAATAAGATAAAGGTTTAATTTTCCGGACATTCCTCAATCTATATATATATCTTAAATCTTAAATTTTTCTGTATTGGTCCCCAATAACCTCGGTCAGTACCAGTCAAATAACGGATCGTAGTCACTCCGTGGCGTGTAAAATTGTAAATTGAAGATTTAAGATATATTTTTGTGCATATGGCTGAAGTGAATTGGATGTCATCATTGATGTTGTGAGAGAAATAATATGTAAGGTCCTAAGCAGTGCATGGCAGGGGCACAAGTGATAAGCTCAGAAATCAAGAATTCTCGAGTTTCAGGATTTTGGGGGGCTTTTAAACAGTTTGTGTTATTAATCAGCCAACTATATTAGCTCTTTATCCTTTGTTTTTTCAGTGAATTTCAAAGATTTTTCTGTCACTTAAGCTGTGATCTTATTATCATGGCTATGTCCTGCTGTCTGTCTCCCCTCCCCCCCCTTTCTGCCTCTGTCTCCCCCCCTTTCTGCCTCTGTCTCCCCCCCCTTTCTGCCTCTGTCTCCCCCCCTTTCTGCCTCTCCCCTTTCTGCCTCTGTCTCCCCCCCCTTTCTGCCTCTGTCTCCCCCCCCTTTCTGCCTCTGTCTCCCCCCTTTCTGCCTCTGTCTCCCCCCTTTCTGCCTCTGTCTCCCCCCTTTCTGCCTCTGTCTCCCCCCCTTTCTGCCTCTGTCTCCCCCCCTTTCTGCCTCTGTCTCCCCCCCTTTCTGCCTCTGTCTCCCCCCCTTTCTGCCTCTGTCTCCCCCCCTTTCTGCCTCTGTCTCCCCCCCTTTCTGCCTCTGTCTCCCCCCCTTTCTGCCTCTGTCTCCCCCCCTTTTCTGCCTCTGTCTCCCCCCCTTTCTGCCTCTGTCTCCCCCCCTTTCTGCCTCTGTCTCCCCCCCTTTCTGCCTCTGTCTCCCCCCCTTTCTGCCTCTGTCTCCCCCCCTTTCTGCCTCTGTCTCCCCCCCTTTCTGCCTCTGTCTCCCCCCTTTCTGCCTCTGTCTCCCCCCCTTTCTGCCTCTGTCTCCCCCCCTTTCTGCCTCTGTCTCCCCCCCTTTCTGCCTCTGTCTCCCCCCCTTCTGCCTCTGTCTCCCCCCCTTCTGCCTCTGTCTCCCCCCCTTCTGCCTCTGTCTCCCCCCCTTCTGCCTCTGTCTCCCCCCTTTCTGCCTCTGTCTCCCCCCTTTCTGCCTCTGTCTCCCCCCTTTCTGCCTCTGTCTCCCCCCTTTCTGCCTCTGTCTCCCCCCTTTCTGCCTCTGTCTCCCCCCCTTTCTGCCTCTGTCTCCCCCCTTTCTGCCTCTGTCTCCCCCCTTTCTGCCTCTGTCTCCCCCCTTTCTGCCTCTGTCTCCCCCCTTTCTGCCTCTGTCTCCCCCCTTTCTGCCTCTGTCTCCCCCCTTTCTGCCTCTGTCTCCCCCCTTTCTGCCTCTGTCTCCCCCCTTTCTGCCTCTGTCTCCCCCCCTTTCTGCCTCTGTCTCCCCCCCTTTCTGCCTCTGTCTCCCCCCCTTTCTGCCTCTGTCTCCCCCCCTTTCTGCCTCTGTCTCCCCCCCTTTCTGCCTCTGTCTCCCCCCCTTTCTGCCTCTGTCTCCCCCCCTTTCTGCCTCTGTCTCCCCCCCTTTCTGCCTCTGTCTCCCCCCCTTTCTGCCTCTGTCTCCCCCCCCTTTCTGCCTCTGTCTCCCCCCCTTTCTGCCTCTGTCTCCCCCCCTTTCTGCCTCTGTCTCCCCCCCCTTCTGCCTCTGTCTCCCCCCCTTTCTGCCTCTGTCTCCCCCCCTTTCTGCCTCTGTCTCCCCCCCCTTTCTGCCTCTGTCTCCCCCCCCTTTCTGCCTCTGTCTCCCCCCCCTTTCTGCCTCTGTCTCCCCCCCCTTTCTGCCTCTGTCTCCCCCCCCTTTCTGCCTCTGTCTCCCCCCCTTTCTGCCTCTGTCTCCCCCCCCTTTCTGCCTCTGTCTCCCCCCCTTTCTGCCTCTGTCTCCCCCCCCCTTTCTGCCTCTGTCTCCCCCCCCTTTCTGCCTCTGTCTTCCCCCCCTTTCTGTCACAGTGTAGTTCTAGTTAGAACCTTGTTACCTTAGGAAATACATTTATTTGTTTTACTAATAACTGTGTACCGTTTGACAAATCTTCATTAAACTTGAAGAAAAAAACTCATCCACCTCGGCTCTTTCTTGTACCGTTTCAGGGTGCTTCGTCAAGGATTGGAAAAGGATGGGGAGTGGGGGCGTTAGAGTGGGTGCTCCCCAAAACAATTTTCCCATGGAATTTCCATAGGTGTTTTTCAAACGGCGCTACAGCTAACAGAATTGCACCAAATTGAGAAGAACTGTCAAATTGAGAAGAACTGTCCTTATATTCACAAAGATTGCTTTTTGTGATTTGATATAAATCTATTCAGTAGTTTTGGAGAAATTGAGGTTCAACACTTATAGATATCTGGATGCTTAGTCTCGTTGGTGTCTTGGACAACCAGCTTAAAAAATACCAGCTTAAAAAATAGAAAATTGAGCTAGTCAAGGAGGGTTTTTTCCTCGTCTGGTAGTTTGCTTTTGCAGGAGTGAGAGGGCTGATTAGCTGACTGCGACTTGAACAACAATGTTACAGCTGCCATTACAGAAATCGGGGACTCTGTCTCGGTGTCCTGAAAATGTTATAAAGGAACAAGCATTTACAATGCAATGGTTTTGCCTTTGTTAAAGTTAGAGCTATTGGCATTGCTCTTGACATTATTTTTATTTGTTTTTTTTAACATAAATAAATGGCATTGTCATTTACAATGCCAATAGCTTAATCTCTCGCAAATGCCACACACAAACACTCACATTGACCCCCCCCCCACACACACACACACCCACACAGAGCCCCCCACACACACAGGCGAAACCTAAAAAGCACTGTCATAGCCAATAGCTCGCGCCTGTGCAATGGATATTGGCTGTGCCCATATCTTTTTGTAATTATATAAAGCAGTGCCGTTGCTGTGCAGCATTCTCTTGACATGAAGTTTGAGCATTTTGCGTTTAGTCTGGTACCAAAAAGATCAATTTGTGGATAACTTCATTCCTGACAACATATTTTGAATGAGGTTTACACTTAGCTACCACTAGTGATTTTCATTGTAATATATGCTTAGCAGATCTGCTTGCCAATTTAGGAGACCTGGTAGGTATAGTGCCTGGCAGTCTTATAAGAAGCCAATGCCGTATTGCTTGATAATCCAGAAACCTAATTAGGGATCTGGTACCACCATGTTTGAATAGATAATACACTGTGGATGTGTTGGCTGTTTGGATCAACAATCTGTTCCTCTCACTTTTTAGAAACAGGTTGGTTCCGTCTGCTCAACAGCGGGACCTTAGAACCATGACGTCACTTGGGCGTCTTGGTACTTGTTGCTGGAGTTCTATAAGCAAGAACAGTGAAGAAGGACAACACTTTCTAACTGTACTGCCCTTTACAGAAATATGGCCTACCCCTTAAAATATTGCCTGCTATGTAATGTTGCTGTAAAAAGCTCAATTGCAGAAAGCACTGGCAAGCACATTTTTAAGCTATGTGAAAGTCTTCGATTCTTTGAGCACATCGTATACTAATGGTATTGCTAATGGTTAAATATTAATTTGATTTCGCTACATACTGCAAGTGGATGCATCTGTTTTGTACATAAACAGCGCGCATTGTTTGCTTTCGTTACGATTTTACAGTGTACACATTTTGTTTCTACTACTTTATTTACTTGAAATGGCATATCTTCAAGATAGTCGTGAGATTGACAGCAGCAGCTGCACAGTGGTATTGTAACGAGGCAGGAAGGGTGAGGGATAGGGAAGCGCTCCACGGAAACCTGGCAGACCAGCACTGTTATGAAAGTTTCAAAAAGAAGAAACAGCGACGCAGGGTGGGCATGCAGAACATGGGATAAATGCTGCATTAAAATGTAAGCAGCTACGAGCGCCAAAGGTGAACACAGGCATAAGCAGGAAACCATGAAAACAAGCATTTGCAATGCAATAGGTCTCGGATTTATGAGAGTTTGAGCTATTGACATTGCATACGACAATGCCTTTTATTTTTGTTTTTGTTTTTAAAACATAAATAGAAGGCATTGTGATTTACAATGCCAATAGCTTAAACTTGTGTAAATTCAAGACCTATTGCATTGCAAATGCTTGGTTAGGACTTGTGCCCTGGACAGGGGGTCAGGGGAGTGATAGACCGGCATGACTAAAGCAGAAGGGCGTGGTAACAAAAGGGCAGGGGTGGAGACAGACGCATGGGTAAAGACTAAGGCCCGGAGAGAAACAGAATTGGAGGGGAACTGACAAAAGTGCAGGGGTGAAAGAGAAGCATGGGTAAAGATACAAATGTCGAGGAGAAACAGAAAGGCAGAGGTAGAGACGGAGGCAGAAGAGACGGAGGCAGAGGTAGAGACGGAAGCACAGGAAAGACAGGAAGGCAGGGCAGAAACAGCAGGGCAGGAGTACAGACCAAACACGGGTAAAGACAGAAAGACAGGACGGCAGGGGGAAAAGCAGAAGGGCAAGGAGAGAAACAGAAGGGCAAGGGGAAAAGCAGAAGGGCAAGTAGAGTGAAGGATGGGAAAGGTAGAAACAGGAGCCGTATTAAAGACAGAAAGGCTGGGAAGAAACAGATGGGCAAGGAAAGTGACCGATGGGCATGGAGGAGACAGAAGGGTATGGGGAGAGAAGGGTATAGGAAAAACAGAATGTTGGGGGAAGAGACAGGCGAGTGGAGAATCATATGGTTGATGAAGAAACAGAAGGGAAGGAGGCAGTACAGAAGAAGGGCAGTAAGAAAAGGTTAGGGTATTCCTAGTTTCCATCCCATTCATAGGGGCTGCACGCAATTTTACTGTTCATGGGCGGGGTGGACTCAGGGCGTGCACAAGATCACACATGGTGGCGGTACGGCGCTCATAGAGCTGTGAACAAGGGATGTGCATTATTTTACTGCTTATGGACGAGCCTGCTTGGTGCATGCACCGGAGCACACATGCTAACGTGTAGATCGCTCACAGAACGGGTGACTGCTCCCGTTCACACGGGTTGCATGTTATTTTAATGATTATGGACGAGATGGAGTCAGTGCGTGCACCAGAGCACACATGGCGGTGTGTGCAGTGCTCACGTCGCGGTGGACGATTGCTCCCGGTCACGCGATCTGCACGTGTATTTTATTTTTTGTGGCGAAGTGTCCTGTGCTCAGAGGGAGAGGCAGGAGAGACCCCAAGGAGCACAGCACTCGTGAAGCAAATATGTACAGTATTTATTGTAGCATAAGGTAGCATGCAACACTATGTTTTAATTAGGACTTGACATTTCTCTGTGCAGACGATGGCATATGGTAGCCCCAGCCCGTCCTGTCCACCCGCGTGCCCCCGACACCACCTTGATATCGGTGTATCCATGGTTTCCCCCTCCCCCGCCATCCAGCCTTGGCCAGAGCTCAGCTGTTTCAGGCTGGAGCATTGTCTGCGCCGCGGAACGGCAAGAGTTAACCTCTCTGCCGCATCTGCAGCCTGCTCCACGAGTGACCAGCGGGCTCAGAGCGCGGAGGACCCAGGCAGCGGGGCGAGGGCTCTGGATGCGGGGAGGACGGAGGTATGTCGCCGGGGGTGGGGGCTGTAGGTAAAAGCGCTATCACACAAATACAAAGCACTGATAGGCGCTATAAAGCAGAGGCGCCCTGCCACGGCCTGGCTGGCAGGGACGGGGATGTGTGTGTGATGGGGGCGTGGGCTATGCCTGAAAGATCCCGGCGAAGGGGGTGGGTTGAGAGCCCAGCTGGGGGTCCGCTGTCACCTGCCGGGGGCAGGCGCACAATAGACAGCAGTGCTCTGATCCTCGCGGTTGTTGGAGTGAGAAGCAGCGGGAGGGGGGCGGGAAGACGGTAGGGGGGCGGGAACGGGGCCGGGGAGACACAGAGAGCGAGGCAGCGGTAGGGGGGCGGGAACGGGAGCCGAGGCAGCGGTAAAAAGCAAAAAAACAAAGCAAGCACTCACCTGGACTTCTTCCGGGTGCCTTCAATGGCGGACCAGATTCGGGGGCGTTCCCGGCTTTCGGCTGACGTCGCGTGACGTCGGCAAAAGCCAAAGAATCTCGGGAACGCCCCCGAATCTGGTCCGGCATTGACGGACAGGCCCCTCGTCCAATGGCTAGGCTCCATTTATGGAGCCAGCCAATGAATGACGAGGGCCAACCCAAACCCACACTACAGTTCTCATTAGGTTTTCGCCTGCGCGAAAAAGATGCGACACCATCTACCTAGTGCTTTAATATCCCCTGAATATTTACTCGAACTATGCCTGGGCACCAGGCCATACACCTGCCAAACCAAGAAATGTAATAATATACCACTTATTTATTTTTAGCAGAAGCTGCTTGGGAGAAAGTAACCGTGTCTCCTCAGCATGCCTCCACAAAATCGTCAAGTGGCTCACCATCACCACCAGGAAGACGGCAACGCATGCCCTCATCACCAGCTGACTAGAACATGGCAATGCACTCTATGGGAGGACCACCACCAAACTCATGCAAAGACTTCAGACAATCCAGAACGCAGCTAACTGATCCTCAACCTACCCAAGAGAATCCACATCACCCAGCAACTGAAAGACCTCCAGTGGTCCCTGGTCCAGAAAAGATGCCTTTTCAAGCTCCTGACTCACGCCTACAAAGTCCTCCACGACCTAGGACCCATCTACTTGAACCATCATCTGCACCTCCACTGTCCCCTCCCCCCTTATTCCCCAGGAATCTCAGCTCACCTCACCCTCATACAGATCCCTTGTATACGCCTGATGCACCAGAGAACGCTCCTTCTCTTTCCTCACTGCCAAAGCCTGGAACACCCTCCCCCTCCCCACTTGTTGACCGACTACAGGAAGGAGCTCAAGACCTGGCTCTTCAAATGAGAGCTACAGCAAGCGCCTGGATAACCTCTCTATCGCTGCACATTACTAATATTGATTGATTGCTTGCTACAAATACAGAAATTCTGCACAACGCTTCCTGCTCGAGGAACACAAATTAATACATTTCAGCTAGACAAGTAAAAACCAACATGAAATGAATTCCATTTTGCCTATTGTCTGAAATGGAAATACAGAAAAAAACATGCACATAGCAAATAAGTTAATGTAATTTAAAAAAGTACAAATCTTTTCTGCCTCTCTAAAATGAATGTCAACACAGGCTGACTAGACCTAGTCATGTCAACTGAAGCCAGGTTATGCCTAGTGAAACATTTAAATCAAGCATTTTATACGAATTATAAACATGAGAACAGACCGATACTAAAGCATACCGAACAGAGAAAGAAAACTGCCAATACATAAAGGCTACTTCAGCGAGTATTGGTGCACCATGGCAGCTAACCGCTTCATTCTTCCCCAAGGTCAATGCTAACCCTTCCTCACTCCATTCCACCCAGCTCCATAAGTAACCCGGTAAGTTCAGGCAGAGTTTTGATTCTTTTTGTTATGAGACTGTTGAATAAATCCTCAATCTAAGTTCCTTAGATTGGGTTAGACCGAAGATGTCCTGGGAGCATGGCTGAAAGCAAAGGAAGAGTTCTGTTCTCGCACACATCTACAGGCCCTTGATGCACAGAGTACATATAACACTATCATGCAACGGATCTACTAAAATTTTGTTAATGCTTCCTTCCAGCAACTGTTAAAAACAAAACGACCATCATGAACATTACCTGCGCCATCTTGTCTGGTGGAAGTTCCTACGTGCACATAAGCTGCAATCATTCTAAACGACCGCAGCAATTTTGTTGGTCACCTTTGTTTTACCCTGCCCTTACTAGTATCCCTCGGACCCTCTGACTGACCTGGTACGTGTGCTGGGGGCTATGAACTCTATTGCCACAACAAACCTCAGCACCACTTGTTGCCATAAAACTCGTTCTTCCTCTCATCTCTGTTTACAGGCAAGCCCTTGGCCATTCTATCCCTCCCTGCACCTGGTAACACAAACATGGTTTATTGCACTGCCAACAGCAAGACTTGTTTTCACCAATAATGGGACCTGTTTTTATCAACAGAACGGACTCTTAGATCTGGCCGGTCTCACATGTTTTAGACCCTGAAGCAAGGTCCAGCTGCAAGATAAGATTGTCTGTTTGACCTGGGTGGCAGGAGAATTACTGTTGGGCTTGTGTGACAACCTGCCCGGGGCAGGGACTCCAAGCTTGTGTAACCAAGTTGATGAAACAAATGCGTTGTGTCAAAGCTGTATAAAAGGAAGAGCCAAAGGAGTTGCTGGCAGAACACCTCCCTCGGACATCCCGGTGTCTGCAGTTGATGTGGTCTCCTCATGAGAAATAAACCTTTTCTTGTCTTCCAGTTTCCAGCGCTTGCCTCATTATTTTGCTAACGGACCCAAGGTGAATTATAGGTGAACCCTGCACCGGGCAGCATTGGGGGTCTTAGAAGACTCGCTTCCTTTCACACAGCAGTACGTATTAAAACATTCAGAAGATCAGATTTCACCCAGGTCAGGATTTCTTCAGTGTTCGTAATCCCACCATGGTCTCTAAGTCACAGTGGAAGATACGAAAAGGAGAAATGATCATAGATGGGCCCTGGTTTTATGTGTGCTTTGTTTGAATAACTCCAAAACAGGATTTAACTGTGAAAAAAAAATTTCAGTTTGCAAAATTTGGTTTACCCAAATAATTGTTCTTAATGGAAATTTTAAAATGTGTCCCATTACGAGGATATATCACCACAAACTCCTGGTCACCAAGATATTTAAAAGCTAATCATACATTCTACAATGAAACGCCACAATACCCAATTCAGTTTTAGGTCACGCCCACAGACCGCATAAACTGTCTTGCCAGCCACCTGTTTTTCCCAAAATTCATACTAATATATACATATGCACATAGAGACCCCTCTTCATCGTTTGGTCCGTTAAGTGTCATAGTTTGCTTCTGCTCACCATACTGTACACAATGGGGCAAAGGGTCAGCCTACTTAGCAATGCTCCCTCTTCATTGTAAGTGACAGCATTTTGTTCTTATGAACATCCACCTAAAAAAAGTAGTTCACCGAACAGCCAGGCTGGTAAATCCATCTCCACTTGTACTACCTTATTTATTTTTGCAATGGTTCGTGATATTTGCAAACCTATTCAGAACACATTTAAATGGTGGCATTTTTATTTACAACTTTTATTGCCTCAGTTTGTCAAAAAAAAGTTTTAAAAAGGTAGGCTTGCCCTGGCTAGACCTAATGGCATTGCGAATGCTGGTTTAGCATGAACATGGCACATACTACTTAAGACAGAAAAATTAGCCACCCACCCAAGAATAGAAAATCGTATGAAAGACATTCCAACTGGAACAAGCAGCAGAAGTACATGCTTTATAAGAAACTGTTTAGAATATAATTAATGTATGCACATTGGACAAAGGAGCAATGCTTACAAAAATAAATCACACTTAAAGGCAAAACCAAAACAAGTATTGGCAAAGCTAATAGGTCTGGTGGATGGGGGACCTATTGGCTTTGTCAATCGTAGGGGTGGCTAACGGGGTAGTGAAGAAACATATTAGGTGGGTGAGAGGTGGGGAGAAGACAGGGTTGAAAAAACAGCGGGTAGGGATAAGTAAAGCACCACATTTAGAACGCTTTGCCACTGTATTTTTAAGCAGAATAAGCGGACTCACGTGCAGTCCCTCTGCTTTAGAAGTACTCGTGACTGAGGCAGCCTTAAAGTGTCAAGTGTTCCACTGCACCATTCCAGGAACTGACTGCCACGCCGCCACTTGCTAAAGTAGCGAGCCACGCACAGAGAGCATGCACAAGCGCAATGCGCCGGGAGTTAGCCATGTCCCTCCTGTGAACAATCCTCGCAGGCGCTCTGGTGGATAGAGTATTGTAAGGATCATAATGAGCAAAGGATTGCCACATCACATGCCAACATTATAAAAATAAAACTATGCTTAAAAAAAGAAAATATCAAAATAACAAAGTAAAAAAAATTGGCAAAAGTGACTATCGGAGACAGAGCTCAGAGTGACATCTGTCCCAGCAAATGTGACAAACGTGGCCTGAGCGACTGAAAGTATGTGCGCTCGTGTTACGGGCAGAAACCAACAAAACAATAGTGCGCCGAAACAAACCCGAATGGCAGAAAGTGAAAGCCTACTAGTAATAGGGCCGCGCTCCGTGAGAGGAAGCAAGACACCAAAAGGGGAGACAAAGAACACACATTAACCAGATGGAACCAAGCCTTTTAGAAGGGCACGCTAAATAACGAATAGAAAGTGGTGGGAGGGATGGGATGTAAGCCACAGAGTAGATCCGTCTTGAAAAGAGTGCATTCGCAGCCCAGGCAAGACTTAAAAGGATTGCCTCCCAATCTCTGGCTAATATCGAGTACTCCAACTGTTTACAAAAAGGAATATATGTATGGAGCCCACTTACATTTCAACAAAAGTGAAGTAAGAAAAACTACTACAGTGGTACAAGTCCAATGCCTAGCAAATGTGCTAGGCATTGGAAGCCAAGGCAACTAAAGTAAAGTTCCATGCAGATCCATTGAAGACACCATCAGACTTTGTATTCCCTTAGATAACTCCCTCAGGATCTATCAAACACTACAAGGGAATTCCATGTGCAGAACAGTAACCCAAAGATGCAGAATATTCGGAAATGTTTCACTATTCACCTCCGAGTTAGAGTTCCAGCGATAAGAACTACACCCAGGAGACCGGTTTACAGTCATTACCTACATGACAGGATATTTCACTGTGCAGCCTTTACGTGTTTCCGTGGAGTCCTCGCTGTGGGACCCTTTACTGCTTTGCTTAAGTTGGCCTGGTCTACGGAAAGCAGAGACAGTAGATCGCTTAACTTCTGCATACTTTTTTAGACCCCAGAGTGAAGCATATTTAGCCAGTGTAGAAGCACGGTAGCTCAGTGCTGCTGCATTAATGCACAGACGATCCCAATCAAGACGACGACAAGTTAAGCCTAAAGTTTTAGAATCTGGACTACTCAAGAATAAAGTAGGTTTACGCGGTTATTTGCTATGCACACTTATCCAATCATTCGCCTCCTCCTCGCTACTTGGGAATCAGAATCAAGTGAATACACACATACTAAAAGCACACTCAATGAGGTGAATCATAACGGCAGCCATTATCAATGTCAAGCTACTTAGTGGCAGGTCGAAAAAACGCTGCCACAAATACATCAAGACAAGGGTTTCAAACAGTCTCTCTATTACTATAAAAAAAATACTTTCTAAAAACACACAATGTAGTAAGCAATGACCTGTATAATGAATCACTGACTAGTGCAATGCAGCAACGACAATAAGATCGATATAAACCTGGTCGCTGAGCAAAAATGGAAGTTCTAAAATTCAGCACTATTGCTGGTTTTTCAATAACTGGAGGACCCGAATTGGACTATGCAGATACTACTGCACCTGTTACTATCCACGTGGTATAGTAAAGCATGCATATTGAGCACTTTCAATAGTACCAGGTGTATGTCAATATACTTGCAGGGTTTGCACAATTTGTAGCCAACAGGACTACAAAAAGGCTACCAGCACACGTTTCTCTTTTTTAATTCAGAACTATCGAATATCATAGGCATCATCCACTTAACCCATGGGTACTTACAAACATTTACTCATGGGCCAAGAAGTACAGCCAGGGGTGGGCCAAGAAGTACAGCCAGGGGTGTGTCTATGTGCCACACCCATGCTGGTAAAAGCCTAGGCAGACAGGGTGTAATGGGGGTTTGACGGAACAGAAAAGAAACATTCACCTTTTCAAAAGAATAGTAGACATATCTTCTTTGACGTCTTTTTGCACATTTTGCTGCTGCTCATCTCATACTGTGTGCATTCTATACATTTAAGTTTTGTAGTCTGTTACAATGTGTTTAATACATTTTTAAACATATTACTTGTATATTCATAATGCTTGCTATCATAGGATGGGACCTAATCGCACTAAAAATACAGCATCATTCTTCCCCAGGGCACCAACCAGGATTCCAATAAATGTTATTCCATTTACACTGAATAGGACAGTGTATTCTTTTCAGCTTCCCGCCGGCCACCTCTTACTCAGTAACCTTGCCCTGTTCTACTCCCATTTGTTCTTCTCATTCTTTTCCTATGCACTTCAAGTCCACGAAGCCAAGCCATCCCCTATGAGCAGCGTTGCCTTGCTGTTAGTACAAGCTGAACTATATGTAGAAACAAAGCCTGTATCCTGAAGATCACAAAAACAATGTTTCCCTGTTAAATAGTTTGCTTTGATTTCAAATGATGGGCTTTGTTTCTATAGTCATTTTAGCTTATTCTAGAAGCAGGGCAGCACAGCTCATAAAACGAGCTGACCAGACTATATTAAAAAAAGAAAAAAAGTGGTGCACCGAAACTTGACGGGGGCCCCTGCAAGTTCCATGGAGGGTGCCCTATGGTCCATTCAAGCCCGCGGGCATTGCCGGTGGGGTGGGCCCAGGAGCTCAGGGGCCCACTGCACCGCAGAAGCTATCATTACGCCACTGGAAAAAAAAGAATCACAAATCTATGGGTTTAAAAAAAAAATTATAATTTTATCACAAATTCAAAACAGTGCTGATTACACATAATGTCCATTATCATGTTACACTCATTACAGGTCATTTCCACAGGCAATAAATACATTGTACACAGTTGCCCCACTCGATCACATAACATTTCTAAGTGTCTGGCTTCCTGGTCCTCGGCGTGTAAGTGGTTCTCTACTGGTTCGTGCAGATTAATCGCTTAGGTCTAGGTGTGATTCCTCCGTAAGGGGGAGGAGGGGGGCACAAATATTGGCGCTGAACGAATTCCACTTGCCCCACACCCTCTCCCATTTTTTGGGAAACCCTCAGTGCATAAAGACTGCCTTTTCGGGCACCATTGCTCTATCCAGGTCTGACACCAGTGCTGATGTTGGGGGGCAGTGTGCGTGCCCCAGTGCTGTGCGATATTGCGTTTAGCTAGTGTAATCCAGAGTGTCGCACATGGTTGAGGTCTGTGGGCTCCCAAATATTGAGCAGGAACAGGGGGAACCCCGAAACCACAAACTTTATTAATTATCTCCATGACTGCCTCCCAGTAGTGTGTTAGGTTTGGACAGCCCCATAGCGTGAGGTAAAATGTGCCCTCTTGCCCACATCTTCGGAGACACAGATGTCTCAGTCCGACCGATTTTGTGGAGGAGCGTTCTAGTATAGTAATTCCTATGTAAGGCCTTCAATTGCACCAATTGTAGTCGGGACGGAATTGCCACCTCTCGCGGGGACGCCAAAGCCTCTTGCCAGTCCTGGTGGTCCATGTCCCCCAGGTCAGTCTGCCATTTGTCTCGTAAGGTGTGTGTGAGATCTTTATAATTATTGATTAGTTTGCGATAAGTGAGAGAAATTGCTTTCTTAGTGAGATGGTCTGTAGGAAGGCGGTCCTCAGGCGGCGATGATTCGAGGTGATCGGTACCTCGGGGTATGGCCCTTGTGAGTGCGTGTTTAATTTGTTAATAGCAAAACTGTTCTGAGTCAGCCATTTGATATATCGTGCGCAGGTGGGCAAACGTCACTACATCTCCCTTCTTCCAGAGGTCCCCAATTCTCGAGATACCAATAAGGTCCAATTGAGTGAAACCTTTACTGTAGCGGAGCATACCTAGTTTTGGCGTGTCCCACAGAGGTGTGAGTTGAGGGGGGGGGGGGGCGGGACGAAGACTCCCTCCCAGCCCTCGCTACGAACAATGTAAATACTGTATGTGCAGTGGGGCCGATCCATGCGTTGTTTTTGTTCTGGTTGGGTAAGCGCCACCATGTGTCCATCGGTCCCAAGAGTGTGCCTGTCAAGCCGAAGGGCTGGTTCCTCCTGCAGGGCGTGGAGCCAGTGGTTTATCACTTTAAGTTGTGAGGCCCAGTAGTACAGGTGTATATTGGGCAAGGCAATTCCACCATCGTACCAGCTCCTAGTGACTTTAGATAGGGCTACGCGGGGGCGTTTGTCGCCCCAGAGGAGCAGTCCCACTTCAGCCTCAATGGCTTTAAAATAGGAGGAGGGGACTGGAATAGGCGTGTTTTGTAGGGCGTAAAAGGAACAGCGGGAGAGCCATCATTTTAAATAAGGCCGCCCGGCCCAGGAGTGGCAAGGACAGTGCATGCCAGTGCTCCATGTCGTTTTTAAGTCTCAGGAGTGGGGGCACGAGACGTCGCTCATAGAATTGAGTATGGTCAAATAAAACCGATTTCGCCCAGTTAATCATATAGCCCTAGTATCTGCCATAGGACGCACAGATATCTAATAAACAATTAATTGAGTGGCTGGGGGAGGTCATGTACAGTAATATATCATCTGCGTACAGTGACATACGGTCTTCCCACCCTTCCGTCCATCGCAGTCCTCGTTTCACCGTGTCGCATCTTTATCCAGGTCGCGAGAGGCTCTAGCACTAGGGCAAATAGGAGCTGGGAAAAGTGACATCCCGGTCTGGTCCCGCTCCCCAGAGGAAAGTCCTCAGATATGCGCCCATTGACCACTACGTGTGCCATGGGTTGCGTGTACAGTAATCTGACCTAAGCGAAAAAGTTGGGGCCGAAGCCAAAATGTTGTAGCACTGCGAACATGAATGACCACTCCACCCGATCAAAGACCATACTGGCGTCTAAAGATAGAATGACCGCCTCTTCTTGGAAGGTGGACATACGGGCCATTACGCCGTGGAGCCGTCTTAGGTTCATTGCTGTGTTACGGCCCGGCATAAAACCGGATTGATCAGGGTGTATGAGAGAGGCAAGGTGCGGTTGGAGCCTAGAGGCTAGTACTTTCGCTAATATTTTTGCCTCTGCGTTGAGGAGTGAAATTGGGCGGTAGGAGGTGTAGGCCTTCGGGGGCTTGCCAGGTTTGGGAATCGTCACTAAAGTCACTATCCTCTGATCCCTGGGAAGTATTCCCTTATCTAGACTGTCTTCATACATTGTTAATAAATGAGGCCCCAGCCTATCTGCTTCTGTTTTGTAGAGTTCTACGGAAAGGCCGTTGGGACCTAGTTCTTTGCCCGATTTGAGCCCCCTTAAGTGCAGCTGTGATTTCATCTACCGTGAGTGGCTCGTCCAGCACACGGGCGTCTTGGGGTGCCAGGGTTGGCAAACTGATATCCTTGAGAAAGGCCAAGTTCTCTTCAACCGTGGCGTCTGTGGTGGGTGTATACACTGCCTCATAGTGTCGCGCAAAGGCTGTAGCGATGTCCCGCGGGTCGGTCACGTCCTCCCCAGAAGCTAGATGCAAGTGGGGAACCTCACAAATCTGTGTTGATTGGTTAGCAGCAACAGAATAAAAATGGAACTCGAGCAGTGTTATATCGCTGCTGCAGTTTACCATGTTCCCAGAGGATGGTCTGTAGGCTGCAGGGAAAGGTCTGCCGGGCCGTACTTTAAGTACCACTGAACCTAATCAGGAGGCAGTAGTTATACAATGATTACAAACCTGACCAGAATGACAAATTCCAAAAATTGAAGAATGTGTGCTCTTGATAAGCACTTGGGCATGTTACTGAAATTGCAAGTGATGGATAACCAACCTCCTGTTCCACCTTTACTTGTACAAGATAATCCATTCAATAACTATAATACTGGAGACGTGTTAACTGGGTAGGTGGTTAATTCCAGGCTAGATAATGCTATGGCATTTTTAGTCTTCTGAAGTTTCTGTAGTGTACAGAGGTTACCGTCACTTGGGTCACAGATCTGGGTAGATAATGTCAGCTTCTTATTGTCAGACAAGAAGCACTGAACTTGGCAGCAAATGAGATCAAGTGAGAAATGCCTTTGCTTATTCACTCATCTAAATGTGTCCACATATACCTTTAAGACCAACTGCTGGATTCTAAGGTGTGTACATCTCAAAATTTACTCAAGATGCACTTCTCCAAGCATTACTAAACAATTAAATTTAGTAGACAAATCTTGACCCCAAAAACATTCATTCTGTGCATGCCCAGGTCTACACAAAAGTCCCCAAAAATCCTGCACGCTTCCAAAAACGACTGCTTTCTATTCAAGCTTTGGTCTTTAACACCATTTTCCGGAACATGGTTAGTATAGAGACCACTGCCAATTCGTGCATAGAGTACTATAATATTGTCATTACCTACTTATACTCCTCCAAATAGATAATCCAGCCCATGCTCTTAGTCAACAGGTCAATAGTATACTTGCCCAAATTCAAGTGAATTGTTTTTTTGCAATTTCGACTTCTGATGAACTCTGCCAAAAGAGTTTTGTGACCCATCTCAACAAGATTAATGATTATGGACGAGATGGAGTCAGTGCGTGCACCAGAGCACACATGGCGGTGTGTGCAGTGCTCACGTCACGGTGGACGATTGCTCCCGGTCACGCGATCTGCACGTGTATTTTATTTTTTGTGGCGAAGTGTCCTGTGCTCAGAGGGAGAGGCAGGAGAGACCCCAAGGAGCACAGCACTCGTGAAGCAAATATGTACAGTATTTATTGTAGCATAAGGTAGCATGCAACACTATGTTTTAATTAGGACTTGACATTTCTCTGTGCAGACGATGGCATATGGTAGCCCCAGCCCGTCCTGTCCACCCGCGTGCCCCCGACACCACCTTGATATCGGTGTATCCATGGTTTCCCCCTCCCCCGCCATCCAGCCTTGGCCAGAGCTCAGCTGTTTCAGGCTGGAGCATTGTCTGCGCCGCGGAACGGCAAGAGTTAACCTCTCTGCCGCATCTGCAGCCTGCTCCACGAGTGACCGGCGGGCTCAGAGCGCGGAGGACCCAGGCAGCGGGGCGAGGGCTCTGGATGCGGGGAGGACGGAGGTATGTCGCCGGGGGTGGGGGCTGTAGGTAAAAGCGCTATCACACAAATACAAAGCACTGATAGGCGCTATAAAGCAGAGGCGCCCTGCCACGGCCTGGCTGGCAGGGACGGGGATGTGTGTGTGATGGGGGCGTGGGCTATGCCTGAAAGATCCCGGCGAAGGGGGTGGGTTGAGAGCCCAGCTGGGGGTCCGCTGTCACCTGCCGGGGGCAGCCGCACAATAGACAGCAGTGCTCTGATCCTCGCGGTTGTTGGAGTGAGAAGCAGCGGGAGGGGGGCGGGAAGACGGTAGGGGGGCGGGAACGGGGCCGGGGAGACACAGAGAGCGAGGCAGCGGTAGGGGGGCGGGAACGGGAGCCGAGGCAGCGGTAAAAAGCAAAAAAACAAAGCAAGCACTCACCTGGACTTCTTCCGGGTGCCTTCAATGGCGGACCAGATTCGGGGGCGTTCCCGGCTTTCGGCTGACGTCGCGTGACGTCGGCAAAAGCCAAAGAATCTCGGGAACGCCCCCGAATCTGGTCCGGCATTGACGGACAGGCCCCTCGTCCAATGGCTAGGCTCCATTTATGGAGCCAGCCAATGAATGACGAGGGCCGACCCAAACCCACACTACAGTTCTCATTAGGTTTTCGCCTGCGCGAAAAAGATGCGCAGAGCGCATCTTTTCGCCAGGCAAAACCTAAAAAACGATGGGATAAGGGGACAGGATAGGTGTCTGGGCCTTGTTGAAGCGACCCCGCCCCTCTTAAAAAAAAAAAAAAAAAAGTGGGCACCCCAATCCCGTGGGAGCCAGCAGCCACCTTGGTCGTAAAGGAACATTGTTTTTTTTTTTTTTTTTTTTTTTTAAAGAGTAGGAGGTTAGTGTCTTTTTGGTAGGAGAGTTAACATTACCAGGTTATGGGAGGAGGACCACAGGCCAGACTCTACTTGGTTTGCACAGGTCGGTATCGTAAAATAATCATACTTTACCTTTAAAAAAACCTCAGCTATTCACACAAAAACCCGAATGTTAAGGTTTATAGTTGGGTGAAGATGCCAGTTAAACCGTAACATTTTCAACTTAAATCACTTGATTTAACTACAACTGGTGAATTTCAATTAATTCTAACTTTCGCCCTTCCCATCACTGCTTTTTACCTCATATATTACAACACATGACATTTGCTATGACTTAAATGACATTGACATCATTGTGCATAGTGAGAGCGCAAGTTATATTAATTACGACTGGTGAAAATTCGTGTGAGTTAAAAAATATATATATATATATATTACTTTGTAACTGACCGTTTCACCAAATGGAAATGATCTCTCATTCCCAAAGTGTATATTTTTTTTTCAAAATTGTTTTCCTCTTTTCCTGAGAAAGTAAATGAAGAGAATTAACTAATCGTATTCCAACACCAGTCAGCTGGACACAATCTTACTTTACGAAAATACTCCACTGATGACTTTAAGTGAACCCCTCACCCTACTCTTATTAGGCATGGCGCGTACAGTATCTGTTGAAAGGGGACTGTTAGAGTCTAGATACCTAGACTCTTACGAACCCCCGTGAAACCATTCCGACCACCCCCTCGTGGGCGGTGAGGATGAGGATGGGGGGGGGGGGCTGACCTGGCTACCAATCTTATCATAAGCGAACCTGTGGGTTGACGGATGTGTCTCATAGCTATAAGCCCAAATAGGCTCTTTGCTACATCATTACTACAGCATTAATCATTTTCCACGCCAATTTATAAAATGGAGAAAAATACAATGAACAAAGACACCAAGATCGTCAAAATGAATTAAGGGGAGCCTGAGATGTTAATTTTTACGGTTACAAGGCAAAAGGAAAGTTAAACACTGTGGGTAAACAGTTCACAGTTGATTGGCACCTAGACACAATTACAGGCTGACTGCGACGGAGCGGAGATTGAAAACACCAAGTGGGTGTCCTGGTGGTCAAAGCTGTTCAGCTGCTAGAAAGCTGCTTCTAGTCAACCATACATCCTCTAGCTGTCATGGCAGACTTCCGGACACCAGCTCTCTTGTATCCTCTTTTCACCCCTTTCTTTCCTGTTTCTTTGTTTCTATCATTCTTTGCCTAATTTTCCAGCAAGTCAAGCTAAACATATATTTAAAAGTACCTGTAATCACTGCTCTACAAACTACATTTGGCTAACCTTGTAACAGAAATGCTAATGTTTCTGCCTATTAAAATTAATTAAAAAAAAAAAAAGGGACTGTAAAGACCTGCACAGGCTATGCAACGTACTTTAAAATCAATCTTAGGACCTAACCCATCTTTGGGTTATATTCTAACTTTTCTAATGCATTTTAATGTCTGTTATATTTTGAAGTTGGTTTTAAGGATAGCAATTATTTAATCTCATTCCGAAGTTGTTTAATTTGTCGCAAACTAAAATGTGTTTTTCGTATTGTAAGAATATTTCATATTTTAGTGTTCGTTTTACAACACAAGATGTTATATTTACTATAACCTGATAATTTTCTAGTGCTATTGCCTTCTACCCCAACCGGTGCTTATGGAATTTGTTCCGCAAATTTATTACACAGTGTTAAGACGCATCATTCAATTTGTAGATTAAAATAATTATAAAATACTTGAACATATTAAAGCAGCGGCAATATCTTAGACTAGAATCCCAATGGGAAACTGACCGAAAAATTTCCATTGCTAATTTTAAGTGCTGGGGGGAAATCATAAAGGGTGCATATTGCAAATGAGGACACCTAGAGTCAGATTGTGTCAGAATTGGCGTTAATATTTGGGAAGGGGGAGAGGGGTCACCCTTAACAACTAAATAAACCCTCTCTGGTTAAGTCGTACTTTAGTTTTGAGGCAATCTTTGCTCGAGCCCTGGTAGCTCTGGCACAAGCAGCCGGCACTCTGAGAAGTGTGTGCTAAATTCAATCTGTGCCAACAATCCTAAAGTAAAAAAACGCAGCATTAATCATTTTCCACGCCAATTTATAAAATGGAGAAAAATACAATGAACAAAAAGACACCAAGATCGTCAAAATGAATTAAGGGGAGCCTGAGATGTTAATTTTTACCGTTACAAGGCAAAAGGAAAGTTAAACACTGGGTAAACAGTTCACAGTTGATTGGCACCTAGACACAATTACAGGCTGACTGCGATGGCGCAGAGATTGAAAACACCAAGTGGGTGTCCTGGTGGTCAAAGCTGTTCAGCTGCTAGAAAGCTGCTTCTAGTCAACCATACATCCTCTAGCTGTCATGGCAGACTTCCGGACACCAGTTCTCCTGCATGGTCTAGTCCTCTTTAGTCAGCTGGATCCTCTTGAAGTCCTTCTGCATTTTTGTAGCTGAAGCAGGTAAACCGGAGACAAACCACTTCACCCTTGGAGAGCAGTTCAAGTCCCTAGGTGCCAGCAAGATACAGGAGTCCTTGAATGTCTGCCACCTGAAGTCAGAACAAGGGATTTTTGTGCCAGCATGGACTTCAGGTCGAGTTTTACCAGGTCCAAAAGTGTTCTGAGAAAGTAAGGTGGGGATTCAGGTGCCAGATTTGTCCTGTGCACTAGCCAACAAATGGAGAAAATCTACCACCCTTTCCTATTTTCTCGCAGTCCTCGTCCTGCTTTTGTAGTACATCCTCTTTGCCTTACTGTAAAATTATGCAGCATAGCCTTGTTTCAGCATGGCTGGTCGCTGTTACCACCAGGCAGTCCAGTCTTCGGCTTCTTGGCCTCTCCCCTATCTGACATGATCAAAACTAGTTTTCCCTTCTGTGGCTGGAGCCGGACCTTTTACAAGGGCCCTGGTAATGAATAGAAGCCCTCTAGGCATGCCCAAGTGTAGAGCGAAAGCTGCCTTTTTTCCCTGGTGGACACCTCGAACTGCAAATTCTTCACCTTGTGAATTTCCACAGGTGCCAGGCTGCATCTGGAATCATATGCTTGCTGGTGCTGTGCACTCCACATTAGTGCTGTTCTTCTCCAGAAGTGAAGAATGGAGTCTCATATAAGCGGCACCCATGCACGCTGACGTCTGTTCCTCTTTCCCCTGTGCCTTCAGATGCAGATACAGTGCTCCACTTGTTCCTTTTTCAGTCTGAGGAAAATGTCTTCCAAAAGTGTTTGTGTGCTATGGAGATTACCCCAAAACACAGGTTTTAAGTCTTGTACAGATTATTGTAAGCAGGTGTTTGACAGATCCCCAAGAGATGTGCATCTGTTGTTTATTTTTTTTCACACGTCACCAAGGCCTATTGCGACTGGCCCATTTGAAACCGAAGGCCATCTCAGAATGTGAGGCGAAGCGCTACATAGTGAAACATCTGATGGCTGTGTGCCGGTCCCGTCCAGGCCTAATTTGAAAGCGAGTACCTGCTCCTAAGGCAGGTCTTCCTCACAAGCGAGACTGCTCCTTCTTCCAACCTCCACCCCTTCTTTAAACTCTTACTCTTGAGAGAAGTCTCAAGGACATCACCATACCTCCAGATCTCTTTTCACAAGAAGCTCAATCCATTCGTGGTCGCAATGTGCCCCCAGATCCTTGGTCCATGTGCGACGTCGCAGTAGTTTGAGCCTTTCTAAAGGCCATGCTGTGCATCTTTCCCGCTCTTTCTGGCGCTCCTTTTGACCCTAAAATCTGCAGGAACTTCCAGTAGGGTTATTGTCAGTGAGTTTGCCTTTGGTGCTGCCTGGGCCCATTGAACCTGATTGGTTCTTGACTGGTGTTGGGATCTTTGCTGAAATGTGCACCAGTGCTTCCAGCACCATTGTGTCTGATTCAGTTTATTTATAAAGTTTATATAGTGCGAACAAGATGCTGAACGATATTGGAGCGCTTCGAAAAGGATGGAAAGAAGGATATAATGCAAAATCGTCATCAAGTAAGAATACAAAACCGGAATAATCTCATAATTACAAGACATATGAATCAAGGGGAGTAATACAACAAACATGCCATTCACTCTACTCCACGAAATTCTGTGAGACCTCTCCCAGCTTTGGACTAGCACACAATGACTACTCACACAAGCTCCCAACATACAAAACTGGGGTCACAATACTTTACTTATCCTAATACTCCTAATGCCTTAGGAATCCTCATACTATAAAAGATAAAGGCCATGTTTGGAAATAAAAAGGGACTAAAGACTAATTTTCACGTGTCATTGTTCCAGTAACTAGTGGCGGATGTGCAAAAATCTGGTAAGTAAGGTGGCTAGTGTCCAAATCTGACAGTGTTTTTCTTAAAGACGCGAATAGAAGTTGCAATCAATGTGCAGAGAAAAATTGCCTTGACTCAAAGGTGCAATTTTGTTTTGAAGCCAGGGACTGCATGTATGAAAAATTGCTATTGTTGGAGAAACATTTTATTTGTCTTATTTAATTTTGAGTATTGGAATGTTTTGGATTAACTTCCCACAAGAGTGTGCCACCTGTACTTCAAGAGTTGGAGGCGTTACCTAGGATGAGAATTATATTCTGGTAAAGTTATTCAATTTCTATATACATGTATCAAACATAAACGGATTGCACGTGTGTGAGAATATTTTTGAAGAAGGCCAGGTTCATAAGTCAATTGGAGTATAAAATAAGGTTGTGGGACATAATTAAGATTTGTTTGTACGAAAATTTCTTGTTTAATGAATGCATGTACAAGCAGTTACAAGGGATCGCCATAGGGATCTGTTTTGCTCCCAGCTAGGTCAACTGATTGATGGGTTTATGTGGTGGGGCAAAGGGGGGTGTAAGAAGAGGAAGGAGACACGTGTACGTGAACAAAAGGTTGAAAAATTATCTAACAGATATCATATGGCTACACTTTGCTGATGATTTATTCTTTATTTGGAATGGTCCCACCTAATAACTGATGGACCTTATCAAGGATTCTGAATGAAAATCAAAATCTTATGTTTTAAGAGACCATAAATAAAATTTCAAATGATTTTCTTGATATAATATCGGAGGCCGCAGTAGGGACATTAGAGACCTTATTATTCAGCAAACAGTCAACGGGGAACACCATATTACCTGCTTTGAGTGGTCATCCCCAACAAGTTTAGTGGAAAATACCGTATGGGGAGCTAGTTAGAATAGGAGGCAGTTGTGGCATCTGATTCCAAGCTGGCGTGATCTTTACCAAGGCCACATCCAGATCTCTATGTGCACTGCGTCTGATAAATCCTTCTGACTCAGACAGGATTCCACCTCACAATACTGCCCCCCAAGTCCCCTCCCATCCCTCCTTCCCGGGTCCACAACAGAGGAGAGCACTTTTAGCTCCACAGATCAGGAGGGGCTGATCAGGGTACTTCACCTCCACCTCCACACTATGGCATGAAAAACAAATGTACTGACCGAGGTTCTACAGCCTGACCAGGCACGAACCAGACCGGTTTTGCCCTACAATGAAGCAGTCACTGGCACATTGCTGGCCACCTGGGCTAAACCATGTTCTGACCCCCATGGTCAACTGACAGTTTGCCCACCACTATAGACCTGCTCCAGGAGACCCAGACTTCTTAACAGAGCATCCAACCCCTGAAAGTCTGGTGGTACAGGTGTCCCCCAGTTGGGTGAATCCCAACGCCTTTTCAACCACTCGCCCCTCTTACAGACTGATGCAAAGCAAGTAGATTGATTTGGCAAGCAGATGGTATCCTCAGCCTGCCTTGCGTTGAGGTCCATTAACGTAGGCAGTTTATTAGGTCGCAACACCCACGTACTACAGGACATGCTGGGTAGGAACTTACCGGTGGTCCCCGAAGCCTTGCAGACTTCCTTAGTACAAACCTATCAAGATGGTTGCGGCCAGATTTTTCATTGTGCTTGGGCCTGGGCACCACGGGTTGTCTGAATAGGGCTATAGGAAACAACACGGTGCTTTAAAATCCTACCTGGATGAGGTCCATTGGCTTCTCTGAAGATTTGCAAGTTTCCTTGATCAACATTCTCACCAAATGGGCAGGAGCAATTGCATGCAAGGCAATATCGGCCCTAGAGTGTTTTAAGGAGATCCGACTCAAGACATGTCTTTTTGGCCCTTCATTTTGTGAAATTCACACCCAAACACCGGACCACCATACCTCAACCCCACAGCCATCCCTTCTACACACCCACCAAACATCTCTGCTCTGCCCACCATCCTACAGATTCGCAAGACATTGGCTGGAGGATGATCCTTCTCCTACCTCACTGCGAAGACCTGGAACTCCTTGCTCTACATCTCGGGCAATCATGGTCACTACCTCAATTCAGGAAGGACCTCAAGACCTAGCTCTTCGACTGAACTGCAGACCTCGAATCCCCCTCCCCTGCAGCACGTTTGAGACCCTTAATGGGTGAGTAGTCGCGCTCTACAAGAAACTGATTGATTTTGCCCTATTCAAGGATGTCAGGGGCTTGGCGCATCGACAACGACAAGCTCTACCGTCCGCACATATGGCTTTTCACCCCTTTCAAGATCAGAGCCATGGGCCTATTACATGAAGACCTGGAGACCAGGAGCAGCACTAGTCTTATTCTTCTGCCCATCCAAGAGTTAACCGCCAAGCCGCTTTAGTGCGCCTTTACTAGCATGCAGCCAACCAGTATGAGGTAAAATCAGCCGCTAAGCAGCAGAGATGACCGCGCATTACATAGGAGAAATAGATCCTACAGATTGTCTGGTGGGGCTACACCATACATTCCATTTCGACCTACCACTCCTGACATCTACATTGGAGAACTTCAGAGGCAAGCACAGGGTATTTTGGCAAAGGAGCCGTAGAGGCAAGCACAGGCTATTTTGGCAAAGGAGACGTGGAGACTGTCTTTTGAAGCAGGGACTGGGAGCTATTACCGCTACTTCCTTGTGCTGAAGTAGGATAGGGACCTCTGTCCTATCATAGGTCTTCACCCTCTCAAGGCCTTCCTGTGCAAGAACAAATTCAAAATGCTCAGCTTGGTTCAGGTTCCCTCTTAGGCTGCCTGTAGTTCAAGTGGGGCCACAAGCACTTAGTTTGCCATGCTCTTTTTCAACATCCCCATTGCCTCTCATATGTTCACAAAGGTGACTGCCAATTGTCGGAGGTACCCGTCATTTCCTAACAACAAATGTGGGAACCCACCTTTAACAGCCAGTTAGCCATTGACAACCTGCAGACTACTACAAATCTCTTGAAATCATTGGAGTTCTCAATCAATCTGACAGTCACACCTGACGCCTCTGCAGAGGCTCCACTTCATCAGAGCCATCCTGGATACGGTGCACTGCTAGCTTTCCTCCTGGCCAACGAGTCCAGGACATTTGGACTATGCTCACCATGGTTCTGTCATGTGTCTCTCTCCTTGAGGATTTCCTCTGATGCTTTTTGGCATACTGCCTCTTGCATCCTACCTTCTGACAATGCCAGGTGGTACATGTGAGCTTTGCAGTGGGACTTGAAGTCTGTGGACCATTACAAAAAGAGCCTTTATGATTCCATCCAGGTATCACCAGAAAGGGGTCTTCCGCTAGTCCAACTGCTTTGAGCAGCCACCACATCAGGTTTTTGCGGAAGACCCCTTTCCCTTCCCCATCCATAGTTTATGATGGTGACTTATGCATCGCTATTAGGTTGAGTATGTCATCTGGGAGAGGTGGAGAATAAAGGGCTCTGGGGTGGAGTCCTGCCTTCACATCAGTTTTGCTGAAATTGTGGGTGATCCACTTGGTGTTGAAGCCTTTCCTGTTCTCTGTCAAGAGACGGCTCGTTCTCATGGACAACACCACTGCCATGAGGTACTTCAACAAGCTGAGTGGGGTCCTGGCTCAATCTCTTTGCGGCCTCTGAGAATGATCAATGTACGTAAATTCGTTTACTGAAGTTTTCAAGAAGGTTGTCTTTCGGAGATGTATTCCATCAAGAGTGGAGCATAGGGCTCCTGTATGCTTTCCCGCCTGAGTTCTACAGTGCAGCAACCACATCACTCAAGTTTTTCTGATTAGTTCCATATTTGGCCAGGAGAGGATGGTATCCGAATTTCTGGGATGGAGCATCTGTACTCCATTCAGGCTGCAGATGCAGGTGAAACTCTTATCACACCAGCAGGGCAGGGCCCTACACCCAAGCCTATGCAACCGTCACCATCACCATCATCCCCATCATCCCCACTCTGATCTTCCTCCCCAAGTCGTTGGTGTCCTTTTGACAGCCATATGTTCTACATAGAAATCTGGGTATGCAGGGCGCTGGGACAGATGTGTCTTGGTGCGGTGCCTGCCGCTGGACTTGTTGCAGGCTAAACTGTTGGATGTGTTGTTGTGCTTTGCTTTTGGCTCCGCAAGGTCGTACTCTGGACACAGTTAAAGGTTAACTGTAGATCATTTCGGCCTTTTTATATTTGCTGGACCAAACGTCCTTTGCAACTTGCCGGTTTATTTGAGTTTCCTAAACTTTTTACATCAATTTCCTGCTAAGCTTTTCATGATGCCACTGTGCGATTTAAATCTGTTTCTCACCTTTCTAATCTGTACCCTCTTTAAAAAACATGCCAACTAAAGCGTTCCAATGTGTACTGCACATGTGTTAGAAGGGAAGAACAGGCACTTTGCTACCGTTTAGCAGTGGCAAACTGCACCAAGTAAAGAAAGCTATACTATTCTACAGCCAGCAAAACCAAGTCCAGAAAAAGGCGAAATATCTCGGGTTACCATACAGAAAAGGCAGATTTGTTACAGATGGGTCCAAAGATGAAAGCCTCAATACAGTAGGCTATCTGTTTCTAATGTATTCCGTTATTTTTGGCGATTATGAAGGTGGTCTGATACTACTTACCTCAAATCTAGTTATATGCCTCTAGCATGGGTTGTACCTGTGGAAGTGGACAATTGACCGCTAATGGATGTCTTTAAGGGTTCATGATTAACATGTTTGAATGAGTATTTGAACATAAGTAATCTGAAATGGGCAAATTAGTATACAAGCGGAACAAAGGCGGACTGAAATTCATGGTTTACAGATATTTGCTCTATTTACTTTTATGCTTTTCAGAAGTAGTTAGTATAGCGTGTTTCAGCTTCCTTAGATTGACAAAGGCGGCCTACTCTTGAAAATCTTATTTTAAACTGATTGGCCCAAACCATTGCAATCGGTGTGTATAGAGTACTCTAATGACTGGAATAAGTTGTTGATAATCCACTGCTGGCTTTGAAAATGTAAGTAGCAGCAGGTTGAACGAAAATTACCAGTTTATAAAGCTGCAGAGGGCCAGTGATGTTCCGTAGCATAACAAGTGGTGCAAAGACTTTGGTTAAGAAAGAATTGTCTTGAGGGGACAGGTATTGTCACTTTACAGATTAACTGAATTGGTCATACATTGAATAGCAATAAACACGTAGCTGACAAATCGATACCTAGTAAGCAAGTGTGTTCAGGCCTTTAGGGGGGTTTTGAATGAAGATATTAAGAGAGGACTGGATTGGTTTACTGAAGTAGTAGCTGTGGTTCACTAGTTATGAGTGCTAGAGTAGAAGCGTGCTAGTGAATTTACGTAAAAGATTTATGGTGATGTGCTATTTATGCAGCGCAGACGGCTATTCATACAGTAGTCTGAGTGGTACGTAGCAACTAGAAAGGAGATCTATCCGAAGTCAGGTTTTCAAACCCTTATGGAAGTTCCAAGAAGTTTTATTTTGCTTGAAGTGTAATGAGCAACGCATTCCATAGCCAGATACGAAAAAGCTTTGACATGCAGGATAGCATTCCATATCTGATGCACCAACAATAACTGTGCTTCTGGGGAACATAGCAGGCAGCTGGGGTAATGTGCCTGTGTAGTTTGTATGAAAAACGGTCCTTTAAAAAAAAAAAAAAAAAGTGTGTGTGTGTATATATATATGTATATGTATATATATATATATATATATATATATATATATATATATATATATATATTTCTCCAGTATTAGGGGTGTCTTTCATAGATTCACATGCTTGAATATTCCCCGTCGTCGAAGTGGGAGTCCCACGGTATATAAAAATAGCAATAATGCTAATATAACATAAATGATAATATCATATAATAATAAAAAATAGAGATAATACACTGTAAAACCTCTAAATGGTAACTTCCATAGGAAGACATTACAAGAGAAAAAACTCATTTGTAACATATCAGTGTCATTATGTTGGTCCAAACTGCAGCCAATCAGGCTCAAGCACCCTCTAGAACCTTCTCCTCAGAAGCTCAAGCCCTAAGATTTTCTACCGCACGTCGTGTGAAGGGAGTCTCCCTGAGCTCTGCTCAGTTTTCTTCAAAGTTTGTCTCTTAAACTTATTTCTTCCAGAATGTCAAGTAAGAAGTCTTTGTTTAGAGCTTGCTCTTCATGTGGGAAACTACGGTTGTTTGAGAAGGACCCCCACCAAAAGTGTATTTACTGCCTGTACCCTGACCACAAGGTGGATGAATGTAAATTCTGTAGAGCTCTTCCTTCTAAGACTCTCAGAGACAGGGAAGGTCGTCTTCTTATATGGTTGAAGCGCCTCCAAGATAAAGAGGATGTTCTGTCAGACGCAGAAAGTCTTCAGTCAGGCTGTTCCACTGTCCCTTCCAAGCGTGGGAGTGTTCAAGGCTTACCTTCTCCTTTTCAGAAGAAGAAGAAAAAGCTGGCTTTACCTGTGGCACAATCTTCAAGTTCTATGGCTTCTGTGTCAACGCCCACGAGACCTGGCTCTCAGGCGTCTTGTCCAGGCTCTATAAGCATTCTGACAGTCTTGACACCCCGGTCGTCGACGGGCTCGTCGACGACCGTTCCGTCCACAAGATTGGCTTTGCTGTCTTCGTCGACGACCTCTGTGACGACGACGTCTGCTTCCTCGTCGTCGACGATGGTGATGTCGACGTCGACGAGAGCTCCTACGATCCCGTCGACGATCCCTATTGTCTCGTCGGCGACGAAATTGCCGTCGACGAAGAAATCCTCTTCGACGTCGAAGGATTCATCGTCGACGAAGGTCCCGTCGACGTCAGCCTCTCCGTCGACCACCTCGTCGACGGCGGCTTCGTCGACGAAGAAGGCAACGATTGTTCCGTCGACGAGAGTCCCGTCGACGTCGAGTGCTCTGTCGACCAGCTCCTCGACGACGGTGTCGTCGTCGAAGAAGGCAACGCCGGTTCCGTCGACGAAGGTACCGTCGACGAAGGTACCGTCGACGACGATGCCGTCGACGAAAGTATCGTCGACGAAGATACCGTCGACGAAGATACCGTCGACGAGGCTGCCGTCTCCGCAGATCCCAGCAACGAAGACTCCGTCGACGCACGTTCCGTCGACGACGATACCGTCGACGACGAATCCCTCAGTGGGCACTACCTCGTCGACGATGGCGATATCATCTGCGGCATGTTCAGGATCCTCGTCAGGATTGGGTTCTTTTGCCACCATGCCTCTGATACCACTGCCTTCCTTGACCTCTGGCAGGGATTCTTCTCTGCAGTTGCCACCTCCTGATCTCCAATTACCCTCACCTTTGATGGCTACTGATCACGAGACTGGATCTATGGGGAACGATGATGACGATGAAGCTCACAGTCCATCGGAGTTAATCATAAAATGTCAAGACTCCAGTTCTGAACACGAGGAGGTGGAGGAAGTGGTCCAACCGGATGACCAATTTGTCCAGTTTCCTATGGCATCTTTCCCAGTTTCTTTGTTTTCAAACCTCCAGCATATGCTGGATGACTACAATCGAAGGTTTCCGCCTACCCCTCAAGGTACTCCAAGCCACGCTCCTGCGGAGGACTCAGGCCCTGCCACCCATCCGCAGTCTTCGGAGCAGCCTGTTTTGCCAGAGCTTACCCGCCCTAACCCCCCTTTTACTCCGCAACCTGGGGCACACGGGGTGGATGAGTCGGACAGCGAAGAGGGGGAATTACACCAGGATACTGACGATGAGCAGGATCCAGATATGGCGGAATACAACGACTATCGGATACAGACACCTTCTCCGCAACAGCCAGAGGCAGGTGATTCGCCTCCTGTTGATATAGCAAGCTTCCATGTGCTGATGAATAAAGCGGCGGACCGCTTTAAATTGCCGAGAGAACAACGGCAAGAAGATTGCTTTCTCTACGATTTCAAGAACAAACCGTACAAACAAATTCACACCATACCAATCATAGAATTTGTATGGAAAGAAGGGATGAGGATTATGCACTCTCCTAACTCCTTGCCTGCACAAGTCCCTCGCCTGGAAAAGAAGTACAAGGCTCCGGCTGGTTCACCTGCTTGTTTGCTGTCGCATCCCAAACCAGACTCGGTGGTCACACAGGCGGCACAGCGAAGATCCCGTAATCCGGCAACTCCTCTCACTACTCCACCTGATAGAGAGGGTCGACGTTTGGACGCCATTGGGAAGAAATTTTCCACCATGTCCTCTACGTCTGTACGCGCTGCAAATGCATTGGCCATTCTAGGTCGTTTCGACAGGCAAATGTGGTCTGATATTTCCGCATTCGTTTCACTAATACCGGAAGCGTCCAGAGCGGAAGCCCAACAAGTTCTTCAGGATGGCATGAGGGCGTCAGAGGAAATGATTGACTGTGCGATTGATTTGGCGAGTACGGGATTTCGCATCCTCGCCAGTGCTGCGGCTCTCCGCCGCCAGGGCTGGCTTAAATCCACTTCTTTCCGGCAAGAGGTCCAGTCGAAGATACTCGACATGCCCTATGACGGTGAATCTCTTTTTGGCGCTCACATTGACGAGGCGCTTGAGTCAATTAAAAAGGACACCGATACAGCAAAATCGCTAGTCTCCTTACAATTTAAGAAGCAGCCCTTTCGTGGCGCGCGTCGGAGAGGTTCGTCTTCCACAACTTTTCGAGGAGGACACACTCAGTACCGCCAATTCAACCAAGGCAATCAACGTTACTCCTCCCAACAGTCTACTCGCCAAAATCAGTCAAGACCCTATAAAGGAAAACCAACTTATAGGGGTGCCAACAACAAACGCCAGTGACTCTCATGTCACACAAGGAGTTGGAGGGAGAATCTCGCAGTTTTATTCCCAATGGTCTCTGATAACATCGGACCAATGGGTATTGGACATTGTTCGCAAGGGTCATGCCTTGGAGTTCACAGAGATTCCTCCTCATTCTCCGCCATCAGGCCCGCCACCTCCCCATTTCCTAGAATTGCAACATCAAGTTCGTCTTCTCATACTAAAAGGTGCAGTCGAAGTGGTTCCTATATCACAACAAGGGACAGGTTTCTACTCACGTTTTTTCCTCATTGCCAAGAAGACGGGAGAGTGGCGGCCTATACTGGATTTGAGGGCGCTCAATTTCTTTCTGAAACAGCAGTCTTTCCGCATGCTCACATTGTCAGAAGTCTTGCGGCTTCTCTGCAGCGGAGATTTCCTGTCCACAATAGATCTGCAAGACGCCTATTTTCATGTGCCGATTCTTCAACAGCATCGCCAATTTCTGAGGTTCAAGGTGGGCACTGTCCATTACCAATTCAAGGTGCTGCCTTTTGGCCTGCGCTCGGCGCCTCGTGTTTTCACAAAGGTCCTGGCCCCAGTCATGGCTTATCTACGTCTTCAAGGAGTGCAGATTTTTCCTTATCTGGACGATTGCCTCCTGAAATCTCCGTCTCCTCTACAGCTGGCTCACGACACAAGTCTCTGCCTACGGACTTTCGAGTCACTGGGGTTGACCATCAACGTGGACAAGTCACATTTAACACCATCACAAAGGAGAAACTTCCTGGGTGCCATTCTCGACACGGAATTATCAAAAGCCTTCGTTTCCCAAGAACGACAGGTGAAGATAGTACGTCTGGTCACCCTCATCCGTTCAAAACAGTCAGTTTCTGTGCGCATGTTGAAGTCCTTTCTGGGGATGGCGTCGTCCTGCATCGCTCTACTCCCGAACTGCAGGCTCCGCACTCGCCCTATTCAGGAGGAACTAGACCTGCAATGGCGCCAAGTGTCAGGATCCTTCAACGATCTAGTGAGAGTCTCGTCTCGCATGAAAGACAGTCTCCTTTGGTGGAGAGAACCATCCAACCTAAACGAAGGAGTTTCCTTTCTGGCCCTTCCTCCGGATCTAACACTGACCACAGATGCATCCATGGAGGGTTGGGGAGCTCATCTCCTGGACCTTTCAATCAAAGGAAAGTGGACACCGTCACAACGAACATGGCATATCAACAGATTGGAGTTGCTGGCGATCTTCCTTGCTCTCAGATCCTTTCTGGCAGTAGTGCAAGGAGAGTCCGTGCTGGTTCAAACGGACAACACAACCAGCATGCACTACATGAACAAACAGGGCGGCACAAGATCTCAGCCCTTGTCTCGGCTAGCTCAGAAAATTTGGAACTGGGCTCTTCGTCATCGAATCTCCCTGACGGCGGTCCATCTGCCGGGGGTTTCAAACATCCTAGCGGATTCGTTGAGCAGGTCCACATCATCGACCCACGAGTGGGAGCTTCATCAACAAACTCTGGACATGGTGTTCCGCCGTTGGGGTCGTCCCCTGATAGACCTTTTTGCCACTCCACTGAATCGGAAGTGCCCCGCCTTTGCGAGCTGGCATCCTCATCCGGGGTCCAGCGGAAACGCCCTTCTCATGGACTGGAGCGGCCTGTTCGCCTATGCATTTCCTCCCATACCATTGGTGCCGAGGACGTTGTGGAAGATGCGCAGGCAACCCTGCCACTGATCGCACCTCGTTGGCCCAGACAGGCTTGGTTCTCAGAACTTCTTCTGTTGTCCCAATGCACGCCCATTCGTCTACATCCACGTCCAGATCTGCTGTCAATGGACGAGGGCCAAGTCTGCCATCCAGACCCGACCACTCTTCAGTTATGGGCATGGAACCTGAATACCTCGAATTCGCGAACTTAGATATGCCCCAAGAATGCAGAGAGATTCTGGCTTCTGCTAGAGCTTCCTCAACTGTTCAAACGTACAAGCTAAAGTGGAAACGGTTTTGCCATTGGTGCGCAGAAGCAAATGTCCATC